>NC_087180.1:3435000-3735000 GCF_035594125.1 Scylla paramamosain
AGGAGACCTGATAACAATACAAATTAGTAAACAATATAGAAAGAATAGACAGAAATGACTTGGTACCACAGATGGAGGAGAGAGAGAGAGAGACAGACAAGGGGGCATGGGAAGAAAATAAAGAAGAGTGGATGTTCAAGCGACATCGAGGAATACATCTTCCCATATAGAACTATTGAAATCTGGAATGACTTGAAGGAAGAGGTGGTTCTGGCAAACAGTGTACACATTTTAAAGAGAAATTGGATAAATATGGTTATGGAGATAGGACAAAATGAGCTGTGGCTCATGCCCTGTACAATAAAACTAGGTAATATATATATATATATATATATATATATATATATATATATATATATATATATATATATATATATATATATATATATATATATTACACACACACACACACACAAGACTTTGGCTTCCAATTGAGCTGCACTTGATCCCATTGATTTACATGGTATGATAATCCATCAAATACTTCTGATACAAGTGAACTTGACACTTGTGGTACATGAATATTGACTACTACATAGTTTGCAGCTGCACTTCTTGGGGATCCATTTTCACAATGTGGTGCTTAGTGTTATCATATCCCATGTAAGAGGATACATGTGTGACACTCTGAATTGATCAAGATCTATTTTTTTTTCTTTTTTCTTTTTTTCTATGGTTCTGTAACCACGCAGCAGTAAGAACACATGTGAATGATGGCAAATCTATTTGCCCTTTCAAAAAACAGGTGCTGTTTACACATGCTGAAATCAGGGTACTGATAACTGGAAAGTACCACTTCTTTCCCAAATGGAATGCTGATGCTGTGCAGTATTCTGTTTTAGGATACTGGTAACTGAGAAGTACCACTTCTTTCTCAGATAGAGTGGTGATGCTGTGCAGTATTCTGTTTTAGGATACTGGTAACTGAGAAGTACCACTTCTTTCTCAGATAGAGTGGTGATGCTGTGCAGTATTCTGTTTCATCCATTTTCAGATCATATTGATAAATGACATTTGGCATGGGAACTTTCACCCATTTCTTCTCAGACACATAACAATCTGCCTTCAGGCTTCGCAATACCCTGCACTCAAGTGATTCAAAAGCAACAGTGCTGTTATCATGTTATCACGCATTTATCTTGAGAATGAGTATTGCAAAAAATGCTCTTCGGATTCTCCTGGCAGTCTCCTAAGCAGGATAGGTTTGGACAATTTTCAATTCTTTTTCTGTAAGTGTACCTGTAGCATCTTGACCCATTCTCTCTCTCTCTCTCTCTCTCTCTCTCTCTCTCTCTCTCTCTCTCTCTCTCTCTCTCTCTCTCTCTCTCTCTCTCTCTCTCTCTCTCTCTCTCTCTCTCTCTCTCTCTCTCTCTCTCTCTCTCTCTCTCTCTCTCTCTCTCTCTCTCTCTCTCTCTCTCTCTCTCTCTCTCTCTCTCTCTCCACTTTTACCATGGTAAATAGGTATGTGGAATGTGTAACCATTCAGGTCAGCTGTCACCCTTGTCTTATAACCCCTCTGCACAACTTTTCCAAAGAAAATGCTTAGTCTGCTGCCAGGCAAAATATGAAATCATTGATCCATCACTGGAGACTGACTTGTGGAAATACTTTCCTCATACTTAGGAAAATTACCATTGAGGACTTTCAAACGTCTGGCAAACTTGTCATTTGCTGGCAGCTTTGTGTTGTCTGCTGCATGAAAAAAATAATTATTTCATCAAAACAAGCCCAACATATGGAGCCATCAACAAATTTATTGCTGGCTCCATGTGCTTACAGAGGCAACATCAGGTTGCTTATGCTAGTACAGTCAGTGATGTGAAAAACATCAGTAACCTGAAGGGAAGTCCACAGTAGGCATCACTTTGCATAACAAGTTCAATAACTCTAGTTGTTGGAAGCATTGCTGAAGTGAAGAGTGTCCATCCTACATGTGGGCTTGTCTTGCATCACTCGTTGACAGGGAGCCACACTGGTGATCCACTGGCACAGAAGGATCTTTTGTTGACACTCGTAATGAACTGCTTAAAAAAACAATGAAGGAAAAACACTTGTCATCAGTGTGTGGATCTTATGTATTACGCTAACAAGGTTCATGCTACAGTTAGTTTTATTGATCATATCCAAGCACACTACTTTTATAGCTTCATTTCTCAGTGTTTGTTTTTTATAGCTTCATTTCTCAATGTTTGTTTTTTAGAGTCTGCTTTTTTATATTCCAAAAGCATGGATGGTGCCTCAACAATCTATAAAGAGTATGTTGTAAGACCTGCTTCAAGACAACGGATTGTCATCAAACATAGCGTAAAGTTTGTGTGCATTATGAAAGGAGATGCAGAGTGCATGAAATCAGCATTGATGGCAGCCAGTGCACTTTTGTTGCCTGTGAGGAGCTGAAAATATATCCCAAGCCAAAACTCTTCCAGCAGCACTTGTTAACATGCAAGATGAAAACTGGGTTGCTGCAACAAGTCAAGCCACTCACTGGGCAATGTGATGCTTACTGTGGATGCATCTTGATACCACCAAAATCCCTATGAGAGTTTCCATTTCATCTCTTGTGGCTGACAATAATCTCATAGCCTCGTCTGCTCAGTCTGTTCTTTGTGTCAATAATCACCACAGCCATTACAAATTGCTGTGCATTTCCAGATGAATGAAGAGTGAGTGAACTGAGGAAAATGAGCACAGGGGTGCACCAATAGTTTGTGGCCCATGGTGCAAAGATATATATTTAGATAACACAAATATTTTCCAACTTACCTAACTGCAAATTTACATATTTGGTCCAACAATCCTGGAATTTACTTATTGTTTATTTTTATTTAATTATTGATTTCCATTTTACTTATTTATTTATTTCATTAACCTATTTGCCATTTTCTTATTTGTTTATTTTTCAGTCTTTAAATTTATTCATTCTTATTTATTTATTTATTTTTATTTATTTATTTATTTATTTATTTATTTATTTATTTATTTATTTATTTTATTTTGCATTTTGAACCTCCAAGAAGATATTTATAGCATAAATGATATCACTGTCAGTGACAAATTGGCAAATGCTGAGCTCTTTCATTTATCTTGGGGAGCAGATAGTGATCAGAAGGCATCATCAGATCATTTGAGTGTTCATTAAAATAGAACTCATATTCAAGAATTGTGGCCATTGCCATTGTGGACTGAAGAGATGGAATGCCATCTTGGTGAAAGAGATCCTATTTATCTGCTTCACAAAGCAATTCCTAATGTTTTCTTACTGTAGGGTGACAGCTTAACCCTTTTCTAGGCAATTCATGGGCAGCACTCCAGCATATGATAAGACAGAGCCTATCATCTTCTATGCCTACAGACATCACTCACTTGGCCTGCTTTAGAAGTTAAGATTCACAATCTTTCCAGTGTTTCAACTGCTCTTTTATCTCAGCTTGGAAATGGTACATCAGAGTATCATCCATGGTCACATATTACCCAAAAAGTTTCTTGGTAACTCTATAGGAAGATAGGAAGATTGTCCATTGACAAATGCTAAAATTGCTTCTCAGATATTGACAAGGGTCAGCATCCTGAAATCCTAGTCATTTGGATTTCATTATGCATGAGTGAAAGAAAATCAGATCAATATATGAATAGAAAATTATAAGTAGATATAGGTATATATCAGGCGCGCGGTGCAACAACGACGTAACCGTGAAATTTGAGATTTCGTGTTTTTGCCTGCTCCGTGTGGTAGAAGGGTGTAAAAGTCTCGTGGTGATGTCGGCCAAGTCATATTCGACCATCTAAGCACCTGTACTAAGGCTCAAAGTCGAGCGGTAATGAGCCGGTAATGAGCCGGTAATGAGTAAGTTTTATTTTTTACGCTCGGAAAAAAATTCATAAAAAATTTATTTATGTACCAATCTTCATGAAACTTTCACCTAATACTATGTGTAATAGGCTCTAACACATTATTAACAAATGAAAACAATATCGGGAAAAAAAATTATTACCTACGGTATACGCGTTAATTAACGCGTAAGTCATCCACCCAAAATCGTCACCTATCACTTCGAAACCTACATCCCCAAACAGAACTACCCAAGACCTTTCAAATGATGTATAATACTTACTTATTTAAGGGTATCCTATTGTGCGCAATCAGTGTTTAACTTTGAGCGCGTTTTTCTCGAAACTTCCATTTCTCGGTTACGTCGTTGTTGCACCGCGCGCCTGATATATTTTATACAGAGATTGCTACATGCAGATTTATTGAGTTTTTGTAACTCCTTTTATGTTCTTATGTCCTTAATGCACCCAGCTTAGTGGTGATGCAGCACCCTTTTATTAATTAATCCTGTGAAGTCCTGCTTTTGGTCAGTGGCATACTTTGAGGTAGTAGTAATAGGCCTTCCAGAAAGAGGCTCATCTTCCAGGCTTTCCCTACCTTCCATAAATTCAGCAGTCCACTCCTTAACCATGCTCTAAGAAAGGACATTGTCTTTTTGTGCCATCACCATGGATTTCTTTTCCTGAAAATTTCTTGATACTTAGGGAGCAGATGACTGCAAGATAGATGATCTTCTCTAGTTTCTCAAGACTTGGTGACTCAGAGTTTCATTTGTATGGGACAGATGAAACAAGTTACCAAATTCACAAATTATACTGTGATTTTGGCCCGAGTAGTATAAGTAATCTACTGATCACTGTCATAAGCATTTATCACAGAGAATGAAGGAAATTTGAATGAGCAGCACAGCACTCATGCCAGCACAAGTGGTCAACAGCCAATCTATGTGCAACCAGTTGTGTCCTAAAAGTATATCAAAACTTATCTTGCATTTATTGATAAACAAGATTTATATAAAAAGCTGGCCAGTCCCCTTCAAAATATTATCATTATGTATGATTATATGCCAGAAGCTTTTCCACTGTTCTGAGCACTTCTTGAAGTCATCCTTATGCAGTGAGTAAAGTTGCTGTGACATATTTATCCTAATCTCTTTCACATATGCAAGGTAGAATTTGGTTAAGATGCAAGAAAATGCAGTGGGTGCTGCATTTGTGCAACATGCCATTTCTCTGAAAATTTTTTTGCCACAGACATGAAAACTGCATTGCTTGTTGTTTATGCCATATTTTGTCATGGGAACTCCATAACATTTACAAGTAATATTCTTTGATCACTGTATGATCCTCTGGAATGTATTCATGGTGAACAATGCTATTTAGGTCAACAAAGTCAGTTAGCAGTATCAACATTCCCTGATGATCTGAGCTAATTCATTCCAGAACTTGCTTATACAGAAAATACTTATATAATGAAATGCATAACTAATGGGAAAAGGATTAGATTTTGCAGCTTCCTCAAATGTAATTTTTTCTGTGAATACCATGCAATGTAACAGTGTTACAGATTATGATTCTGTACTCCAGTGGTAACATAGATATTCATGCAATTACCAGTCAGTCATAAAGTTAGTACTGTATCCCTGGATTGTAAATAAAGTGAGTATATAATTGCATATATTTGTGAGCAAACTTCCAGTGTGAGCAGACATTGCATTCAGAAGGATGGAGAGAAATTATAAGAGGTAGGTAGAGAACAGGGAAAAAAATGCATGATTTGTCTCAAGTGCTCACCAACTTGTTTCTGTGCATCTGAATCATTGTACATTACCTTACAGCCCAGATATACCAGAAGAAGGATGCAGTAAGGGATGCAATTTGAACTTACTGTGGCCATTAACTTCTCTCAAATTCTTATTTCATCAGATTTCCTTACCTCATGTGGCCATTTTTGTACCTAGTTTACTAAACTTGTTCAACTTGTTCATCAGTTTCTTGTGTAACAAGTGTTCACATAATGGAACCTGCTTGTACTTTGATTTTACTCTGAAACTGGAGAGCTTTCTTGCATCTTGGTGATAATGGAGGTTTCCAGGCTAATAACTGAGACTTTGTTTCAATATCATGATCATACATCCATATTTATATCATCTGTGGTGATCGACATGAAGAACTTAGTATTATATTCTGTACTGGTGGCCTTCAGGTATCCTCTTTGCATAGGTGTCAGCAGTAATCATGGCATTAACCTCACTGCAACTAGATTTTGGTCAAAATGGCAAAAAATAGTCAAAGTTGAAATACAAGCACTATCACACAAGTCTGTGATTGTCAATTTTGTCTGTTTTAATCAAAGAGGTCACTTTTTAATTGTTTTGTGGTTTCCTCCATGAAAGCAACATTTTTTTTTTCTCAATATAGAACCCAACATGTTTGTACAAGAAACAGAGTACATACTTTAATGTAATTGTAGTGTATATATGGAATGTGTTTATGACTCACAGTTAGCTAGAGGCACAAACATCACTATGTGGTGTCACAAAAACCAGACAGTGAATGCAGCATCACTTCCACCTGTAAATACTTAGCAGAAAAGTATCTATCTCCCTAAAAAGGAAGCAAGATGGGTGTAATTGCAAAATGTAAATTCAGTCAGGGAGCTGAAATCAACACAGTCAGTTCATGCTCCACCTAACAGTAAATACTGCAGGATGATCAGTTGTAAAGTGAGAGTGAGGTTGGTGTGGGGGAGAGCAGGACTGATCAGCCTCTGATGCTTTTTTGGGGCATCACACCTGTTGCTGTTCTTTTATTCTTTCTTTTTTCTGTCTTTTTCCTTAATATAAGAATGATTCTAGCCAAGAGCAACAACTGAAAAGAAAAAAAGCCTAATAACCATGCCAGTCCCTTGAGGGTACTCCAAAATCATCCAAAATTGCATAGTGAAGTTTCTTGAAACACTTGGAAGATTTTAAGTCATAAACAGGAGGAAACACAGAAGTAGGCAGGAAATTCCTGAATTTACTAGTAAAAGAAATCAAAGATTGAAAACACTGGTTGACTTCTTCATTAGAGAGGTAGATAGAATAGGGGTGAGAGAAAGTAGAAAGTCTTGTGAGGCTAGATTGTCAGAAGAGCAGTTAGTGTGAAGATAGTGAATAGAGAGGAAGGATGAAAATAGCTGGTCTGAGGAGAGTTGATGAGACAAAATGCTTTTGAATTTGCCCAGTTAAGTGAAGGGTTGTGTGAATAAAGTATGTGAAGTGTAGTCCATACGTGGAATACAGATTTAGAAACGGGTTTGAGAAAAACTGATGGAGACAGCTCAGAATGCTTAACCTCATAGAAGCTGTTTGTGCAAGAGATGAGTTGTGAAACTTCCAGTTTAGATTCTTAATAAAAAAACAGACTGAGGATGTTCAGTTTAGAAGAGGCGGACATAGTTTGATGTTGAGTAAATAGATGGAAGAACTTCATTTTTGAGGCAGTGAAGAACATTTGAGTTTGATCTGCCTCAATTGCAAATTATAGAAAGATCATAATTCAGGCATTCTGTGGCTTCCCTGCATGAACTGTGCTGTTCCTGAAAAGAAAAGTATGGAAAAGTGCAGAGTGGTATCATCAGCATATTCGTGGATAGGACCAAGAGTTTGGTTTAAATCACTGGAGGATACCAAAAAGAAACAAAGGCCCACAAAGATCTAGTGATCCTTATGGGCCCAAAAGAGTGGGAAACAGGACAGAATCCTATTAACTGTTGCCAATAAATTTTGGTCTTAGGGGAAGAATAGTGACTGTCTACCACAGTATCAGTGGAATGTTCAGAAAAGAAACACTTGACATCTAAGGCAACTATGAAAGTTTTACTTAAAATCCCTGAAGGAGGACCAAAACATAGTGAGGAAGCCCAGATCACCAGTAAAGTGACCATAATGGAACCCATACTGGCAATTAGGTATAAGGTTATGAAGTGATAAATGTTCTAGAATCTTCTTGATAGATTCAAAAATTTTAGAGAGCCAGGAAATTAAAGCAATAGGGCAGTAGTTTGAGGGATTAGAGCTGTCATCCTTTTTAGGAACAGGCTGAATGTAGGTAAACTTCCAGTAAGAAGCAAAGGTAACATAGTGACAGACAAGTTGGAAGAATTTGAACTGGCAAAGTGCAAGCACAAAAGTAGAATTGCAAAAGAACATCAGGTCCATAAGCCCTCCAAGGATTAAGCCCAGTGAAAGCATGGGTACATCATTAGCAAGAAGATATGAAATAGTCAGAGGGTGGAGGAGAGGGAGGGGACAAATCATAAATCATCCTGAGTTGAATATTTGGCAAAGGTTTGAGTGAAGATTTCAGCTTTGGAGATAGATAAGGTGGCATTGGTGCCATCAAGATGAAACAGAAGAGGGAAAGATAAAGAAAAGTTGTTGAAATATTTTTGGCAAATTGCCAGAAGTCATGAGGGGAGTTAGATTGAGAAAGATTTTGACATTTTGTATTGATGAGAGTTTTGGTTAGTTGGAGAACAGTCTTGACATGATTCCAGGCAGAAATGTAAAGTGTATGCATGAGTTTCAGGAGATGGAAGACTCAAGTACCATTTGCCAAGGGCTGCCTTTCCATCATGTATAGCTTGTGAACAAGGTGAGTCTAGCCAAAATTTAAGTCTAGAATGAGAGAAAGAATGTACACCTCAGTGCCAGACATGATCAACTCTGTTATGCACTCATTATGAAGAAATTGGTCCCTGACACAGAAACAGTAGTCATTTCGTGGAAAACCAGAATGATACTCCTTTAGGTCTCCTCAATTACAGGAGGCAAAATACCAGAAATATATGCACCTTGAAGAATCTAAAGGAGAAAATGGAGTGATAGGACAAGATACAGATATGAGATAATTATCACAAGAGCCCACTGTAGGGGATTGTGTGACAAAATAAGCAGAATTATTAGATGTTGGGAAAAGGTCAGGAGTGTTGAGCATATCTCCAAGAGGGTCAGGGATACAGATATTGGTGCACTAATTGATGAAGATTGTAAATAATGACAAAGTTAAAGGCTAATTCACCAGGTGGGGTTTAGTCAGTGAAGGGAGTGGAAAGTCAAAGTTAAAGTCTCCAAGAATGGAGATCTCTGCAAAAGAGAAGTGAATCAGGATGTGCTCCACTTTAGGAGTTAAGTAGTTGAAGAATTTTTCATAGTTAAGGGAATATAGCATAGATGAATTTAGTCTTAGAGTAACTCTGAAGTCGAAGCCAGATTAAAAATTCAGAATATCAAGAACGTGGGCTTACGAATAACGTTGTCATTGCACACTTATAACTCATAACCTTGGATTGAAAGTGAGAATAAAGAAAATAGGAGAGAAGTTTGCATCCTCAGACACCTTTGCTTCAGTGAGGAAAATATAACATTTTTGTAGAAGAAAAGTGATGTATCACTTCTCAGTCTTTGTGGCCCCATCCTTTTAAAAGCTATTTTCTTTTAACATTAAAATAGTAAAATGAGAAAGACAAATCGGAAAAGATGGCAGTCTTTTGGCCATCTCTACTGTGTCAGCAGCATTATCTTTTGGGCATCACATAGCAATTACTAGATTTATCATGCTACATAGCATGTACATCTTACTGAAAAAAAAACTATAATAAAAGGGAATTTTCCACTAAACTACAATGTATTCTCACAAACAGTGGAACATTATTTAATTAAAAGTTCAATCCCACCATACCATTACAATATGGGAAAAAAAGTATGGTGATTGTCCAAGTGAGCTGCTTGTGGCTAAGGCTTTGCCATGTGGCTCATAAATGCTGTATTAGCACTTTGGAACCTTTTACTCCATTTGTTTCAGTTTGTTCAGTTTTGTGGTGTTCAATTTGATATACTCCTGCCACATATTTTAAGTATTACAAAAGTTTATGCAGTGAATTACAAGTTTTCCATACCACTTGCTACCACCAATGTAAAAATTACTGTTTGAATGAGGTGAGATAAAGATCTCACACACACCACCTCAGAGCTATCTTCCAAATTTAATGTTCTGTTGTCAGTGACTATGAAGACTGTCACATTAAGACTCCTCACTAATGTCATTTGAACTCAACTCAGCTGGTGGTAATTGGGCTCAAGAAAAAATAATAATGATAACCTTGTAAAATTCACATCACACAAGAGTCAATGAATGATACAAGAGAGTAAGCATGTTAAATTTCCTTATAAATTGCTGACTTGTCTTAATAATTTGTCAGACAATACCTATATGTACCTTTCCCTTATGATGCTGCTTACATCTTGGAGGTTTGCTTTCATGAAACATTTATCAGGCAAGAAGAGAGGAGAGAAAGCTGAAATTCATTTTATTTGTGAAGTTGATGAGTAAAAAAAAAGTTAACAAATCATAGTTGGTTACACTAAACCATACTAAAGTAAAAGTGTAATAACGTTTGAGAAGTATGCATTATAATCAGCAGCAGCAGCAGCTGCTGCAGGCTAGTAAATTATCCCACTGCAAGACAATGATCCCTCAGTGGTTAGGAAAGAGGACTGAAGCCATATACCATGCCACACAGAGTGCCTTTCCATGTTGCACAGTCACAACTCCTCAGTTTTCATCCCTTACTTTTTTCCTCGCAAGGTAAGCAAGCCCAAAATGTCTCCATCCTGCCAGAGATCCAAGCCCAGCACCTTTCCATTGTGAATCATGCATACTAATCATTACACCACCAGGCCATTATATATATGTATGTACACTCATTATTATTATTATTATTATTATTATTATTATTATTATTATTATTATTATTATTATTATTATTATTATTATTATTATTATTAAAGTGGCAACACATTCTCTTAGAAATCTCCACTTACTATGTTCTTGGTGTCTTTCAAGGAAAAGCCTCTGCTCTAATCTTTGTGTGTGTGTGTGTGTGTGTGTGTGTGTGTGTGTGATTACCTAGTTGTGTCATGTGGGAAAGGAGCTATGCTCATACTGTCCTGCCACTGTATTTATTATCATCTAACTTGCCTTGAAATTATGAATAGTTTTTGCTTGCACCACATCGTTGTTGAGACAGTTCCACGTATCAATTATTCTCTGCAGAAAAGTATTCTTTTTGATGTCTCTTTTACAATTTTTTTTTTTTTTCAGCTTCTTTCCATGTCCTCTGGTGTCTCTTGTATCCCACATCACAATTTTGTTGCTGCCTAGATTTTTCAGTCCTTCCTTTAGTCTATATATCACAATTAAGTCTCCTCTCCCCTTTCTTTGTTTCAGAGTTGGAAAGTTTAGTTTTTCTAGTCTCTTTTCTTATGTCTCATCACTTAAGGCTGGGATCATCTTTGTTACTGCTCTTTGTATCCTCTCCAGTTTCCTGATATGTTTCTCTAGACTTGGCCACCATACTAAAGCTACATATTCCAAGTTTGGATGATTCATTGTTACAATTAGTTTCCTCATCATTTCTTCATCCAAGTATACAAATGCAATTCTTATATTCCTTAGCAGATTCATTGTTTTCCTAACAGTCTTGTTTATATGATGGTCAGCTGCTAATGTGTCTGCTACTATCATCTCAATATCTTTTTCTTTTATTCTTTTTCCAATATAGTCATTTCCCAATTTGTAAACACCAGATGTTCCTTTTTTTACTCTTCCCAAATTCCAATAAGCTACATTTCTTTGCATTAAAATTAATTTCCCATTTACAGCTCCATTTTTTTCAGTCTGGTTCAAATCTTGATGTAAAGCTTTCTGATCTTCCTCCGTTTCTGTTATTTCCATCATCTGCAAATAAATTCACATAGCTGTTGATTCCTTCTGTCATATCATTAATGTACACAGTGAACATGACTGGAGTCAGTACAGAACCTTGAGGTACTCCATTTACTACTTTTCTCCAGGATGGCTTTTTATCTCTAATGACTGTTCTCATTTATATATTGCTTAGCAAATCTTCCATACACTTCAAGAGTCCTCCTCCCACAAGAGTCTCTTATGTGGCACCTTGTCAAAGGCCTTTTGTAAATACAGGTAGATACTATCTACCTAGCCATTTCTCTCTTGTACTATGTCAATTATTCTCAAGTAAAAACAAATCAAGTTAGTCATACATGTGTGTGTGTGTCCTTTTGCTAATTAATGTGGTGCATTGCATTTATAATTAGTGAAACATCAAGGTTTTGTACATTTAATGTGTACAGCTTTAAAATGACATGCTCTTTTCACATAAATGATGCACTGCAGCAAAATTTCATTCTGATCATAAAATGTAAAAGAACATAAGCAGAGTAGTCACTGATGTTACAAAGCAAAATGTTTCACATACTCTCAGTATAAAAGTGTGTGTGTGTGTGTGTGTGTGTGTTTAATGTTTTTGTTTTCTTTTTAGAGGGATAAATGATCTGGTGTGAAGTTTTTGCTATAAGATATGCATATATCTTCTTTTCATCAGCATCTCATTCTGTTACTCTTAATAGTTTAATGAACTATAAGTTTGTGGTCTTCACTGGAACATGTACATAATGTCCTGTATCATTAGTTTTTGCATCACTGAAAGTTTACTTTTAGTCAAGAAGATGCTTCTAATGTATTAATTATTGTATAGTGTATTGTTAATCCTTAGTGATTTTTCTTAAATTAATTATTTCTGCTGCTCATAGCACTGCATTCATCATAATATTTACAGATGTAACCTCTATTTTAATCCTTTTTGTAACCACTTAAATATTTTAATGACACATTTGCTCATCCTGGTTGGGGCCATTAGCATTATTCATTAAGTTAATTATCAGTTCCCATATCTTTATTTCCTATGTACCTTTAAGGAATTCAAATATTTATTTATTTCATAACTTACTGACATTCTAAAATATGAATATAATTAGAAAATAATTTAAAGGCATTATTTAACTCATCCTGTCTTAAACGATCCTCTAAGCACTAGACATATGGTTAAAATGCAGTACTTTTTTGCCAGTTTCTGCCTTATAAGTTGAGTAAATAATATTCTATGGAGTGTGTGTGCTTGTTGTGCCTTTTGCTACAGGTTTAATGCATATGTTTGTATTAATGAGGGGAGAAAAAAGCTGAATGAAAAATTCATGCCAAGGATACTAGTCCTTTAATACTTTATTGTTGTCTGTGATTTTTTTTTCATTTGTTGCTTTGAAGATATTTATTCAAATACAAAGATTCTTTTAAGTACTATATGCTGTTTTGTTACAGTTTACTTTATCACCAGTCTCACATGTGTCCTTCCAAATACAGACTCTTTCTCAGTTTCATACATACAAGAGACAATTATTATTTTTTGTAGAAAATTAAAGCACAATTCAGCAGTATCTTTAGCTTTTATGAACTTTATTTATTTATAAATAATGTACTTAGGAGTGTGAAAGGCACTGATCTTTTGACATTTACTTCACCCACTCTGGAAACCTAGTACATTACTTCAACTGACAACACTCTTGCAAGATGATGCATCAGCATCATCTTGCAAGAATTCTGTAAGACATGGTTGTGTGAGACATCTATTTAATCCTAAAGAAAAGTATTCATGTTACTTTTTTCATTATGAACATTACTGAATTTTGCAATGATTTTTCCTTACTGGCACAAGTAGAGAGAAACAATCAGTATTCAGATTTTAAAGAATTACTTATAAAAAGCTGAATTATGTACATACTTAGATAATCACAATTCATTTATTGAACCTTCTCTTTGTCTTCCAGATAACCTGTATTCACTATATATATATATATATATATATATATATATATATATATATATATATATATATATATATATATATATATATATATATATATATATATATATATATATATATATATATATATATATATATATATATATATATATATATATATATATATATATATATATATATATATATATATATATATATATATATATATATATTTAATATAGTCATTTTGGTGCACTTATTAGTATCTCATATTGAGGTGTGGGTACACTCTCAAAATTTTACCTAAGATGGAAGAAGCAGACTTACAAGAATGCCATTTCAAAAGTTCTTTTGTGATGTTGGATTGCAAATTTTACAAAGAGAGAATTATAAATCTAAAGAGTAGGTAATGCATACTGTCATTATAATTGAAGTTTATGTATATTGAAATATTAGTAAAGCTTTTAACTATATTTTGGAGAGGTTGGTTTTATGCCTTTTTGCATTCAAGAATGTAGCTAACACCATATAATTTCTCTGTACACTATTGTGATATTCTGAGTTTATAATGATGTCAGGTTACAATATTCAGTTGGTCACAACCTTAATTGCATCATTCATTGGTCATGTAATAGGAAGATTGTGGAACTGCACAGAATTTTCATGTGATCTGTACATATATCTTTGCAACACCTAGTCATGCACAGCAGTTTTTCATTTATGCCCCTAAGCCAGTGAATCTTTCATATTTGAAAATTTGTTTCTTATTTATACTAAGGAGTAATCCAATCTTCAAAAAAATGTACATGTAAACCCTACACAATCTGATAAAAGCTTCAGCATAATTTAGATTTTTTTTTCAGCAAACATTCCATATTACATTTGATTTTCATTTTTTTTATGTGAGTTCCGTAGAAAAAAAAAAAAAAAAAAACTGGCTTTGCATATTCTTCACAGAAACATAAAAAGTGAAAACTGGAAATTGACATGAGTATTCTTGGTAAGTCACTCAAGCACAACAATTCAGGCAACAAATGGTCCAAGTCTTCAGAGTGTTTTATTATTCTAAGATTATAAACTTACAGAATACACTGTTGATGTAATATAAATTCATACTTTATAGCAAATGTTTATTGACTGCATAGACAATTATCTGGTGAGCATTGTTACATTCAAAGATACTCTAAATAAAGCTATTTCAAATTACGAGTACATCATACATATGCTAAATTTAAACATGTTCACTTGAAATATGTAATCTTAAAATACCTTTGTTAATACACCTGCAACTTACTAGCAGACCCAGCACCTCCACCTATTAGCCACAATGCCTGGCCAGGTGCTACCAGGAGCTGTATATTTTCATTATAACTATCTGTTATATCATGTTGCCTAATTTATTGTTTAATATTTTTGTTGCTAAATCAAACTGTATATAAATGAAAAATAGTGTAGTATTTTTAATATTCCTATATTTCTGGTCATATATCTTGCATATAATGAAAGATGTACACAGAAATAACTGAAAATTCTCTTACAAAGAAATGTATTACATTATTAACTAAGTGAGTAACTAAACATCTGAGAACCCATGCGTTTACCCTGAGCACCCACGACATCCACAGTGCACACATTCTACAATCTTGCCCTGAAAAGACAGAAAACAAATCTTAATAACAACAAAGTAGAACTTGAAACCCGAAGTTCATCTTTCTATTTAATAAACATGACATGAGAATAATTAGCCTGAAAGGAAAAGCAGCATGCATGCAACTGTTAACTGTTACTAATACAGCTACTTTTAATAGTGCTAAGAAAAATATTTCCATTTACAGTTTTCCTGAGACCTCCATTAATATAAGTTGAAGATTTCATTTTTTCATAACAATATATGTTTGGAACCAAAATAAATAAATAAAATATAGAAAGTCTGCTGTAAGGCCAAAGGATTTTGGGGAAGGTCAGTAAACATGAAGACACTGGTGGAACACAGCCTGAGATGAAGCATTACAATGGAATGCAAGACATTTGAGACAGTTGTAAAAGAAAGTCAAGAGATACAGCCTCAACTCCGAAGGTTGAAGCAGCACAATCCATACCTATTTCTTGCATAGTATCAGCATTGCCAGAGTGATGAAAAATATTGAAAATCTCACAATATTCACCTTCATGGGAGATTTTGAAAGACGGACAATGGGCTCTTATTTTTTTCATTATATTATTATAACAGTACAGGCTGTAGAGACAAATTGTGTATATCTCTCTTTTTAGAGAAATACTGGCCCAAACACTCCAAGAAGAGAGAATACGACCTTCAGTCAATAGCTTTCAAATACACTGACAGGAGGGCAAATGAATGAAAATTTAGCGAATGAAAATTTCTAAGTGTTCCCATTTTTCATCACTATTTTTCAGATGACAAAGATACATTAAACCCTGCCCAAGTCGGTGCTGAATATTTCGGACGTCAGATAAGTCGCACACTTTTGTGCCCTCAGATAAGTGTCGGATATCTCACATTGCCAACCAAGACCTACAGAAGTTGGACACTTGTGCACTTGAATAGACATAGGATATGTATGTATATATGTATGTATCTATCTATCCGTGTGTGTGTGTGTGTGTGTGTGTGTGTGTGTGTGTGTGTGTGTGTGTGTGTGTGTGTGTGTGTGTGTGTGTACACTACAATCAGTGACATCCGCGTTTAGAACTCCTGCCGACATGAGCGTCACATTGCACAAACTGGCAACTCACTCCTCCTCAATCTAAAAAAAAAAAAAAAAAAAAACTCCAGTAGAAAATAACTACTGATTGCCACTCAAAAACTCCAGCAATCTCCAAACCTGAGGAGCAACGAATTTTTAAAATGCCGTATTTTGTTATGGTTATATATGCTGTATATATTTAACATATATATTTATATAGGCTGTATATATTACCACCTGTACAGTCCTTTAAAATTATTTTTATTTATTTTTTTTTAATATCATACACTGTTGAAGAGCCAATGTCGTATTTTTCACAAAATGGTTCCCACGAACATACCGCTATCAAATTTTGTAGCACTTCCACTTTCTCTGCAATCGACACAATGTTTGTTTTACGCCACCTCTTTTCTTTGCTGAATCCATAATGGGCTATACAGCAGCAAATAAATTATAAAATGAGAAGGAATGTGCACGAATGTCTGTTAGGAGGTGCAAGCAAGACACGATTCTGGAGTACAGCGCCATCAAAACATAAATCACGCTTCCAGACAACTGCAGTGCGCCATATTAAATTTGAAAATGCACTCCGAAATCCATGCCGGAAATCTGAAGGAACTGGATTATTATTGATCACCGGATTTTTTTATGTCAACCTATAATTCCATAAACCGAACTCTATAGGGTAAGGTGGCCAACGGCTTATCCAAAAGTTCGGTTTATCCGACAATACACGTTTTTGGCCGGTACGTTTATTGTTATTTCCAACATATTTTTTTTGCATATTATTGTGCTAGTAGGGCACATATTGTTCTTACGGATGGTCCAGGTGATGAGGGAAACACCAAATACTATGCAGAACGGCACAGTGTATTAAGAAAGTCAGCAGTACAAAGCGTGTGACGGGCCATCCCGAGGCCAGCTGGGAGACACCAACACAGTGATCTCATATTTAAAATAATAAAGGGAAGCATCATTCATAAACAAATAATAGTAATAATCATAATAATCATAATAACAACAACAGCAAAACAATAAAAAGGAGATAAACTACACACTCATATTATAAGCACATTATAAACCCCCATTATAATAAGCGTTTGGCTCATCCGATATTCGGCTTCTTCGGGTTCAGTTTAGGGAGGTTTTACTGTACATGGCAACTTAGGTTAGCCCCTCATGCTTTCGAAAACAGAATAACAGATTCAGGATATGACATATTGACACAAGAAAAAGTTGTCTTTTGTGACCACTCCTTGCTTTAACAAAACGGCTGTTTGTTTTAAACTAAGTTCTACTGAAGTGATGTATGATGCCTGGAAAATAAATGAGTGTTACTTTCACTAGAATGGTGAAATTAATAGAGAAAGTAAGACGTATAATTGTTGCAGTGAAAAGACTGTGTGTGTGTTGGTGAAGAAATGGAGCAATGAGGATGCCTCACCACAAACATGGTGGTGGGGCATCCTAAAATGTTAGTTTTTTTTTTTAGTTGTTTTGCTGTTAGGTAAGGATATACAGTAAAATCCCTCTCATCCGGCATTCGAGTATCCGGCATCTCCAAGTATCTGGCACATTTTTCCCCAAGCCTTAAAATCAATAAAAAATCAATGTGTACTCATAAATATCGATTAAAATTCCCGCGCGAGGCATAATTTGTCCCCTCGCCACCAGAGCGCACTGCTTTGTGCCACCCACAGCCCACTGCACTGTGTTTACTCAGTGACTCAGTCCCGCGTGTGCACTGTTTATCGCCTGACGCATTCATCATGCCTAAAGTTGTAGAAAAGAGAAAGCGTGTTGTGCTTACACTTAAGCAGCTGATCAGATCAGCTGATCTTTGTTATGGTAAGATGCGTGAGTGTAGGGTGGTGATTGTGGACATAATTTCACTTCTATTCAAGTATCCGGCAATATTCAAGTATCCGGCATGTCGGTGGTCCCGTTGATGCCGGATAAGAGGGATTTTACTGTAGCTTTAACCGTCTTCTGATACCATGTATGGTGTTGTCAAACATTTTGGGGCACTCCACCATATTTATGGTGAAGCACATCCTCGCGTCCCTCATCATTCCATTTCTTCACCAAAACACACACACACACACACTTTTCACTACGAGTTATATGGTCTATTTTCTCTATTCATTTCACCGTTATGGTGAAACTCTTAACACTCATATTATGTAATTGTGGTATGTACATTTTTCAGTCATTGCACATCACTTAACAGAACACTGTTTAAACCAAACACCCATTTAGTTAGCCGAACCAAAGAGCGGCCACAAAAGACAACTTCCCTCATGTAAATATGTCAAACACTTAAAATCCATTATTTCATACTTTCAAAATGTGAGGGGATAACGTAAGTTGCCATGTAGTTATTTTCTCCCGGCAGATTTTTTCAGACAGAACGAGCAAGTTATCAGTTCGTGCAATATGACGCTCACATCAACATGAGTTCTAATCGCTTAAGTCACTGACTGTATTCTACTGTAGAGCATCAAATTTTGTCTTATCCTGAGTTATGCAAATGAAGGAATGTAGAGCATCAAATTTTGTCTTATCCTGAGTTATGCAAATGAAGGAATAAGAGAAAACTTTTAACCAATGATTGAAATAACCTTTAGTTTTAACAACTTCAAAAACAGAGGAAACTGCAGTGAGGTGCATAGTGCTGTGAGAGACGTGTGTGTGTGTGTGTGTGTGTGTGTGTGTGTGTGTTTTGGGGGAGGGGGAATGCTGTGACAGTTAATGCTGCCAGTGCATATAAAAAAAATAAAATAAAATAAATAAATAAAGATGCACACCAGAAAATATGAATACATATTTAAATACTAAATATTAAATATTAGGTACATAATTTAAATATCAAGTATTATTTTTTCTCTTATATAATGTATAATACATAACCATGTCACACGGCCGAGAAAGTTGCCAAATGGCTCACTGACCACAATACTGAAGCGTTACTATGGCCTTGTAATAGTCCTGCCTTCAACCTAATTGAAAACGCGTGGAACCTTAAAAAAAAAAAAAAAATCCAATCTTGCAGCACATCGCCCATCATACGCGTGACACAAGAAATCACCACACTCTGGGAAAATGAAATATCACTGCAGTACTTCCAGAAACTAGCTGACAGCATGCCTGAACAACTCAAACTTGTTCTTAAACTAAAGGGAATGTGACATAACATTAAAATAACATGTTTGTATTTTTTCCTTTATGACATAAGAACATAAGAAATAAGGGAAGCTGCAAGAAGCGACCAGGCTTACATGTGGCAGTCCCTGTATGAAATATACCAACCTATTTCCATCTATTATCCCCATCCATAAACCCGTCTAATCTTCTCTTAAAGCTCTCTAATGTCCCAGCACTAATAACATGATTACTGAGTCCATTCCACTCATCTACCACTATTTGTGAACCAATTTTTTCCTATCTTCTTCCTAAACCTAAATTTTTCAAGCTTGAACCTGTTATTTCTTGTTCTACCCTGGTTGCTGATCCTAAGAATTTTGCTTACATCTCCCTTGTTATAACCCTTATACCACTTAAAGGCTTCTATCAGGTCTCCTCTTTACCTATGTCTCTCTAAAGAATGTAAATTTAACAACTTCAATCTCGCCTCGTAAGGAATACTCCTCATCCCCTGTATCCTTTTAGTCATTCTCCTCTGTACTGATTCTAATAGACCTATATCCTTCCTGTAATGTGGGGACCAGAACTAGTCTAGCGTAGTCTAGATGAGGTCTGACCAGCGCCAAGTATAACTTTAATATTACTTCCGGCCTTCTACTTTTAACACTCCTAAAAATTAATCCTAGTACCCTATTTGCCCTGTTTCTGGCCTCTATGCATTGTTTTCCTAGATGGAGTTCAGAGCTAACTATAACTCCTAAATCTTTCTCATACCCTATACCTACCAGAGTTTGGTTGTTTAATGTGTACCTACTGTGTGGGTTTCCTCTACCTACACTAAGTACTTTGCATTTATTGATATTAAATTGCATTTGCCATCTGTCTGTCCATTTATTCATCCTATCCAAGTCTGCCTGCAAGGCGATGGCATCTGATTCTGACCTAATTAATCTACCTATCTTTGTGTCATCCGCAAAGTTACTAACATCACTTCTAATTCCACTATCCAAGTCATTGATATATATTAGAAATAACAATGGCCCTAATACTGATCCTTGTGGCACCCCACTAATTACCTGAACCCACTCAGATTTTGAGCCATTCATTACAATTCTCTGTCGCCTGTCACTAAGCCATGACCCTATCCAGCCTAACACCTTCCCATCTATCCTGTGTGCCCTAACCTTTCTCAGGAGCCTTTGATGGGGTACCTTGTCAAATGCTTTACTGAAGTCCAGATATAAGATATCATAATTATCTCCATTATCTACTGCCTCGTACACTTTACCGTAAAAACTTTACAAGTTTGTCAGACAAAACTTCCCCTTCGTGAAGCCATGCTGTGACTGATTTATCAAGTTATGTTTGTCTAAATGTTCCCCAATGTTCCTCACTATTATTGACTCTAATATTTTACCTACAACTAAAGTTAAGCTGACAGGTCTATAGTTAGACGCTAAAGTTTTATCTCCTTTCTTAAAGATGTGTACTACATTGGCCTGCCTCCACATTACTGGTACCTCACCTAACTCAAGTGATTTCCTAAAGACAGAAACTAACGGCTCACTAATAACCTCTTTGCATTCCTTAAGTACTCTGGGATATATTTCATCTGGTCTTGAGCTTTTTTAGCCTATCTATCTCCTGTTCCAGTATCTCCCTAGTTATGGAAATATCTGTCAGTTTCTCATTCTTATCTGCTCTAAACATCTGTTCATTATCTGGCATATCCTGCAGGTTTTCCTGGGTGAAGACAGTTAAAAAATACTCATTCAGAATTTTACTAATCTCCTCCCCAGAACTAACCAGCTCCCCATCTGCTGCCTTTAATGGACCTATAGTATCCTTATTCTTCATCCTGTATACCTGATAAAATCCCTTGGGGTCCGACTTCACCTGGCTGGCTACCTTTAATTCATAATTGCCCTTTGCTTTCCTCGTTAACGTCCTGACTGTTCTAATTCATTATATTGTGACCTTAAAACTTCTTTCCCTGCCTTTAATCTCTTATATATACTTCTCTTACACCCTATATAATGTTTTAACCTAGCAGTCATCCATTTACAATAATTTTTCTGTGATCTTATTGCCCTATACAGGATATTTGCTAACTGACCTGTATGAACTTTATCTATGAAATATTTATACAATTCATCTACATTTACTTCACCTAATCCCTTCATCTTGGCCCCTACCATCCTCTCCACTCCCTCATCTACTCGACCCGACCTCACCTCTCTCATGACATTCATGTTTACATTACCAGATCTTCAGCAGGTCCAATTTGTATGTGTTGAATTTATATTTTGTACAGTAACTTGATTTTTTTTTATTTTGAAAACATTCTTTGGCACACCAGGCACATTATTCAAGTCCTTTTAGACATCAGATACATTAGAGGTGTCAAGTAAATCCAGGAAAAGAGTTAATTCAGGGTGGCTCTAGAACCCAGGATGCCAAAGTATTGATGGTCAACCTGCAATATTATGTATAATATAAAATGTCAAAAAATATGATTCTTCCATATATCTGAAACCTTATTACATTTGCAAAATTTACAGTATTTCACTACAGCCATTCTACCATGATGGCTTGCTTTCATACACATACCGCCTTGAGAATCAAGTTATCTTCATGAAAGAGATCTTGATCCTGGTGAAATACCAACTGTTCTGGATCCAATAATATTACAAGTTTTGAGTTTTGTTGGTATTCCATTGCATGTATTGCATTATACATATTACAGAAACTGTGCAAGAGATAATGCTGGAGTTGGACTGGAAGGAGCAAGATTCTGGAGAGAACTTGGCAAACAGAAATGGTATACATGAGTTTCTGTGGATATTGCCATAGGTGAAAGTTGAAAATGTTCTAAGCACATATGTATTTTAAAGCATTGTTTAGCCATGGTGTGAAATTCAAGTGTGGCTGGGTGACAGATACAATGGCAGGTAACCATGAAGAAACATCACATTCACACACTCCACATTACTTAAATTTATGCAATAAGATCTGAACGTGTTCATTGTCACTGGCTCAGAGGGGAAACTGCGTGTAACTGACTAGCAATCAGCTATTTTGCTGCTAGCTTCTCAATCTGCTCCTTCCCAATCTGCACACAGGCAGGCAATGCCTATTATTTTATTTATTGTTTATTACATCCATACTATCATTATGCAATGTATATCAGTAAATCAACTGCATACATTGCTATCACTGTAAACCTCCAAATTCACAATTTCACCAATGGATATCCAGGTCTACACATTCCACCATGGATTCCTGCCCAGCCTGGCTGTTGTATTTGTCACCAGGCCACACTTGAATTTCACACCATGGCTAAACAACACCTTCAAATGCATATATGCAAAGAACATTTTTGACATATTCATCTGTACTTTCACCTGTAGCAATATCCACATAATCTTGTGTTACACCCTGTATTTCCCAACACAGTTAAGTCTCTGTTAAGTCTCTGTTGATGACCTTTACAAGGTTTTACTTAGCATCATCAAAAACTGAAGGGAAAGTGTCTAGTGATTTTCCAGTCTTAGAAATTTTTGTTTCTGCTTTCGTTCTTACTCTGCTCACACCTTGTGAGACTCTAACTCATTGACTAAATGACCCAAGGTCTTGTGGAGTGTATGCAAAGATAACGAAGCAACAGATTTTTGTCTCCAGTTCCTGGACAGAACCTTTTCTCTTGAATGATATACTCAACAAACAAAAGTTTGGACTAGGCAGTAGGGATACTATCACATTGTCACTGAGGACAATGAATTTTATGAAAGTATTTTTGACACAGCAACAAGCAGTAATATTCACATGTCTGCTTCTTCAAATGATGAAGTCAAATGAGGGAAGTCTCTTCAGTTCCACTATGAATGCAAACACAGGGCCTGTACTATTTACCATCATCAGCTACTCAAGAACATACAAAAAAAAAAAAAAAAAAAATAGACTAAAAGGCCAACTGATCTCCAGAATTAAATTAAATTAAATGAAAACTATTTTCTTATGAAGTTTGTCCTACTTATCCACAACCCTATTTGTTAACCAATTTTTGCTTATCTCCTTTTTAGATATGAATTTATAATCATTGGAAAAAGTTCTAACTTGTTCACTGACAAAGAGAATATGATTTCTTTTTCCTTTATTGAGCCCTTCAATCCATTTAAACACTATCATATCACCACACACCCTACACCTTTCCAATGAAAGTTCCTCAAGGTGTTTTAATCTATCCTAGTAAGATAAGTTTCCTTACTCCATGTATCATCCTAGTCATCTTTCTTTGCCCAGATTCTAACCTATCGACATCAATTCTTTAATTAATATAAAACTAAGTATAACCAAAGAATAACATCTGCAGTTCCATTATTTATATGACTATTAATAAAACCAAGACCATTTTCTATATTGTATGCTCTAATGCACTACCTCCTAAGAGAGAGATCATGGTTACTATCAGTCCTCTCTCTCTGAAGTACCATTTACAGCATAAATATTCAAGATGCTTTTTTCTCCCTACATGAATAAGACTAGATTTACTGATATTTAATTACATTTCCCATTTTTTCTGCCCACTCATACATTCTGTCTAGGTCTATGCAATACATTTGTTTTTTGCTTTGACCAGATTATTCTTATTAACTAATACTAAATCTTTCCTCATTGGTCCTCTAATTAATTGCTTCGGTAAATAATCTTAAATAGAATAACATTGGTGAATTCCTGACTCATTATGACCCATAATCATCTACTACATGACTCATAACTCATAATCACCTACAACATTCTCCATTAATATTCCTGCAATATGTATACTGTAATCCTCCGTAATATATGCATGTTTGTACTGGGAAGCTGCACTATTTTTTTGCAATAATGGTCTTGTTGCCTCTATAGAAAGATGTGGCTAGTAATAACATCCTTTCCTATGATAACCTTGACCCATATAATATCATTGTTGTCATCTGTTTTTAACACATTATTGATAAAACCATTGAAAGTGTCTCAAACATTGATTGCTAGCCCTCCACCTTTCCTGCCTTTCCTGCTTTCACCGTGTAACCAAAAACAGTCAATATGCATAAACTTTTGTAACAAAATGTTTGCCTGTCATATCTAACCACATCTTCATAATGGCTATTACATCAAATTTTCCTATTCTGATTCCCTTTGAAAGTCTTTCTTAATTGTTAAACTGCATCTTTATCTATAATAAACATAGAGATCCTTGCACTTACCCATGCCTAGTGACTGTTTACTTCTTGTGACTCAATCTCCTCTGTTTTTTTAACATGTGTAGTTACTGCCTATACTCACACTCTTTACACACACCAAGCTGGAAAAATCCCCTTTGTGCTCATTTCCTACTTGAAAAAAGTGTTGAGTGTTTCAATGTCAAAGGTACATACTGTCTCAAGCATACAGATAATCCTCGCAAAAACAATCACCTGTTTCTGTTGTCATGGTCAGTGGATTAGCCCTGAATACCATCACCTTCTAACAAGCTGCCATAGTAAGATACAGCACACTATCAGAATGCCACTGGCTGTGGTACTCTGGCAGGATGTAAGGCAGGCTGTGTGATATCACATCCTCAAGTTTGATCATGTGTGTCATGGGAGATGATTATGCTTTTTGCTGAAGTTTCCTTTTCTATATCATAATTTAGTATTGCACTGGCCAATCCATCTTTCCAACAGTACCTAAAATATTATATTATAATTACTATATTTCTGTTTCATCTTTTGGCTTAAAAGGCTCCCAGAAATTCACCTACAGTGGGCGCTGAAAATACTATGAACCAAGTAAAAAAAAAACACCTGGTGGACTATAAAATTCAATAAATGATGAAAGAACTGGTTGAGTAACATTCACCTTAATACCCCTTTAATACACAGGTGAGTCCTGGCACCAGACACGTGTGATGACCTCCTGCAGCTGTGGTACTGATGACACCTGTGCATCCTTCATTTTTTTCTTTCAGGACCTTCCAGGCATTCTCAGTCAGATTTAATTCCAGACTGTTGCCTGGCCACTTCATCATAGGGATATTCTTGTCATTGAGGAAGTCTTTCACTTTTTTAGAGGTGTGACAGGGGGTCACCATCATGCATGAACATAGTGGCACCAAGAATGGCATAAAAACACCTGGCGGACTATAAAATTCAATAAATGATGAATGAACTGATTGAGTAACATTCACCTTAATACACCTTTAATCTCCCCCTTGACCTTCATGGGGTCATGTGTTCGTTCAGAACTTGGATGTAGTGATTCCCCATTCATGGTCACATTCTTAGGCAAGAAGTAGAGTCCATCTCTCTCCACATTACCAATGAAACAACCCCAAATCATAATGGAAGCACTGTGCTTATTTGTTTTAATGGTGTACCTGGGGTCATAACAATTATGTCTGAGGGGGACGCCTGACACACAGTCTGTGTTGGATGTCACAACTTGAAACTGCTCTCATTGGACCAGAGGACCTTCTGCCAGTGTGCTACTGACTGATTTTTTGTGCTCTTTAGCAAAAGCATGGTGTCAGTCAGTAGGGGTTTGCATGCGCCATACAACTCAGTATGCCAAGTTAATACTTGAGGCAGTGTTGGATGGTGCAAATGGCAAGATCTTTAAGGAGCTTGGGGCAGAGTTTCTTGAGATCTTTTGCTGTCAGCCTAGAATTTCTGTTTACAGTGAGTGGTGTTGTCTTCCTTGACCCTTCAGGGAGCATTTTATATTGTGGTATGGCATTAGTGGTAACTCACATGTGGCAGCAAGCATGCACATGATGAACTTCCCTCTCCCTGTCCTACTCACCATTTCTTTAATTGGGACTTTCTCCTTTTTTTCTGGCTTTCTCCACACTGGTCAGCTGCATGGGATCCAACCTAACCCGTCTGGTTGAGTCTGGAGTAGCAACAAAGGAGAGAGAGAGAGAGAGAGAGAGAGAGAGAGAGAGAGAGAGAGAGAGAGAGAGAGAGAGAGAGAGAGAGAGAGAGAGAGAGAGAGAGAGAGAGAGAGAGAGAGAGAGAGAGAGAGAGAGAGAGAGAGAGAGAGAGAGAGAGAGAGAGAGAGAGAGAGAAAAAACATAAACCTCCTCCTAGCATGCATGGATGGCCACTAACATGCTGGCCAACATTCCTCAGGCATTCAGCGAGGATTCCTGAGTTGCCAAATACCAGTAAATGATGCCATATTGGCTTATATGAATTTTGGCACAATAAAAACAGGGACTGCACATTTGCCTCACTAAATGAGGGTAGTTTCCAGTATTTTTGGTGCCCACTATATAGCTATGAAATGACCAGGCTTGTCTTTGATTGAAAAGTTTCCTTGTAATAAGTGCTTACATACTGAGGGAATGTGTCTTGTATCCTCCAAATACAAAGAACCCAAAACAGGATGTTGCAACAATCAAATGCTGCAAACACATAAAAAGCTGTATACAGTATCAAGATGAGGATCCCAATTGTCCTCACAATCTGTTCTCAGTAGGTTTCTGACAGTCTGCATAATTTGGAGGAACATAACCCAGAATCTGAAGTTTTCATTTTCTGTGGAATGAACCTCTTTTCACTTGAAAGGTGAATGGTTGGGTAAAGGAGTACATAGTCTGAAAAGTTAGTAGAGATGGAGTGCTTGAACAAACAAGAAGGGATACAGAGAAGCTTTTCTAGTATAGCCAAGCACTTCAAGGGTACTTCAGGTGCAAGTAAGATGCCAAAGAGGAACACAGATTTTGTACAGAGCCATAAAATAAAAGAAAAGATCAGTTCAGAGGGCTCTTTTGCTAATTAATACCTTTCGTGTTGTTTTAATTATCGCATTTGCTTATATATACAGTAAAATCCCTCTCATCCGGCATTCGAGTATCCGGCAGCTTCAAGTATCCGGCACATTTTTCCCCGAGCCTTAAAATCAATAAAAAATCAATGTGTACTCATAAAATTGATTAAAATTCCCGCGCGAGGCATACTTTGTCCCCTCGCCACCAGAGCACACTGCTTCACGCCACCCGCGGCCCACTGCACTGTGTTTACTCAGTGACTCAGTCCCGCGTGTCCACTGTTTATCGCCTGACTCCTTCATCATGCCTAAAGTTGTAGAAAAGAGGAAGTGTGTTGTGCTTACACTTAAGCAGCTGATCAGATCAGCTGCTGATTAAGATCAGCTGATCATTGTTATGGTAAGATGCGTGAGTGTAGGGTGGTGACTGTGGACATAATTTCACTTCTATTCAAATATCCAGCAATATTCAAGTATCCGGCATGTCGGCGGTCCCGTTGATACCGGATAAGAGAGATTTTACTGTATGTGTGTGTGTGTGTGTATATATATATATATATATATATATATATATATATATATATATATATATATATATATATATATATATATATATATATATATATATTGTTACAACTACAATTTCCAGCCCCTTCACACAGCTGCCTCCTATGTGACTGGGTGCAGGGCTTAATATGGTTACAAGGTCCACTTCTGACTCACGCAACCCTTCTTACCAACAGTCACAACAGCAGGTTACCCTTCCACATACAAGGGAAATACTACAACAATTAACTCCCACAGCTGAGAAAGGATCAACATCCACATCTAGGGAGAAATAATTATAATGAGCAACAACACATATATGGTCGAGGTATATAATCCTGCTGGACTACTGCCCACGTATTGATTCCTCCCACTGTCCACTGACATGTTATAGCCTCTAGCCGAGTAGTGTCATTTTCAGCCTCATGGATGGCAGGCCTTGATAGGTCCTGAGGAGGGAGTAAAATTCACCACTCAGACTTAAGTCATCTGTAGGTCAAATACCCTCTGGGAGCCTGACACAGTAGCATTTAACAAAGAAAGTACACTAACAAGTGACATGACTACAGACAAGTTCTCATACATGAGTAGGAGGGTAATTCACCTCTCATTGTACAAGAACTTGACCCACACATGCACACAGCTGAGGAGTCACATCCCCAGATATGGAATGTTATACTTAACTACACTCCCTGGCAGACTACCATGGAGACTCCTATGGTACTGAGATTGGCCAGGGCATATGGCCAGTAATTACTCACTTATTCCCTTAAAGCAACTGACCTGTCTAGCTGTAATCCCTTCCCAGTCTTCACAACACTGCCTGCCTAGGTACATCCGTCTCTTAGGAGCTCTGGATAGTGGTGACATACATACATACAACCACATCCCCCACCCAGCACTTCTCTTTCAGCATGGGCTACCAGGAATAAAACACTTTACTTCTGAAAATCAATAAATTTCTTTAGTGTATTACACTACTTATATTACCACATGTAGCTGGAAAGTGGGATTGCAACATTTCCAATGACAAGCACAGTGAACCCCCAGTTCATCATTGGGTTATGTTCCAAAGGCACCCATGAGGTATTAAAATCCACGATATATTGACTGTAGGTAAAAAAAAAAAAAAAAAAAAAAAAAAAAAAAAAAAAAAAAAACGCTAATTAAACCATTCACCTTCTTGCAGCAGTAATGGTGATTAACCACCAACTCGGCAAATTAGGAATGCACACTGTGTGCACAACACACTGACCACCATCACTGACCCAATAATAACCAGAATGTTTGTACAACATTTACATAACACACCAAACAAGCCATATATGTTGACTGGTGACAAAAACCTGCTTCTGCACAATCATCCAACCCAACCACCACCTAACAGTAACAGTAATGTAAAGCATTCACACAAATATGCCAAACCACTGCCAACCCATATACACCAACCCACAAGCACTTCACAATTACTGCTTGCATGGCCAACCCACCAGCATCAGCTGGTGTCCACTCCACCTGTCACCAGCTAACTATTTATGGTGACAGACTGGTGTGAACTGTGCTGTTGCCTCCACCTGGCCATCATCTTATCAGCAGGCAGTGTTGTCAAACATACAAGTGCACCTAAACCCTCATCTGGGTAATTCCTCAACCCATGCCACGATTTAGCATGTATTTTATCTGATATAATAGCCCATTTTTCTGCAATAAAGTGAGATTTCCCACATTGTAAAAATAATTAGGTTTCAATGAAAAATGCAAAAAAAGTGAATCGGTGATAACTGAACCACGACAAACTGGGGGTTCACTGTGTGTATATATATATATATATATATATATATATATATATATATATATATATATATATATATATATATATATATATATATATATATATATACACACACACACCCTTCACTCGAAAATTTCAAAATCATCATGGCGATTCCTACACCAGCCTCGGAGTCCCCATCTGGGGAGGGGACCATAAATGTCCCCAGGTCGGACTGTTTTTCTGTCAACGACCCTAAGTGTCTTGACACCCCCCTCAACTTTTTCTTCATTAACTTCTGCAACATTCGCAGTCTAAGATCTAATTTTCAATCTATAGAACACCACCTCTCCTCTTCTAAACCTCATCTTCTTTCCCTCACTGAAACTCAGGTGTCTGAGGCAACTGACAGTAGCCCCTTTTCTGTTCCCTCCTACTTTTTCTATCCTCATTTTCGATCCAAAGCTGGATGTTGCATTTATGTACACAATGACTTAACCTGCTCTCGTGCCCACGCTCTTGAATCTTCTGAGTTTTCCACCATCTGGCTACGACTACAGAGTCACTCTCAAACTAAATTTATCTGTGCTGTATACCTTTCATCTAACTCCTCTGACTATAAGAAATTCTTTGACTACTTAACTTCCAAAGTGGAGCACATTCTGACCCTCTTCCCTTTTGCAGAGATCTCCATTCCTGGAGACTTCAATGTTCACCACCAGCTTTGGCTTTCCTCTCCCTTCACTGACCATCCTGGTGAACTAGCCTTCAACTTTGCTATCCTCCATGACTTAGAGCGATTGGTGCAACACCCTACTCGTATTCCTGACTGTCTTGGAGATACACCCAACATTCTTGACCTTTTCCTGACCTCTAATCCTTCTGCTTATGCTGTCACCCTTTCTTTTCTGTTGGGCTCCTCCGATGGCAATCTCATATCTGTATCTTGTCCTATTGCTCCAATCCCTCCTCAGGATCCCCCTAAGCAAAGGTGCTTCTGGCACTTTGCCTCTGCTAGTTGGGGGGACCTGAGGAGGTATTTTGCTGATTTTCCTTGGAATGACTACTGCTTCCGTGTCAGAGACCTGTCTTTGTGTGCTGAGTGCATAACAGAGGTGATAGTGTCTGGCATGGAGGTGTATATTCCTCACCGTTTTTCTCAACCTAAACTTTCTAAACCTTGGTTTAACACAGCTTGTTCTCGTTCTATACATGATAAGAGAGGTGGCCCACAAAAGGTACTTAAGCCTTCCATCACCAGAATCTCTTGCACTTTATATTTCTGTCCGGAACCATGCCAAGTCTGCTCTCCAACTAGCCAAAAACTCCTTCATTAACAGAAAGTGTCAAAACCTTTCAAGATCTAACTCCCCTCGTGACTTCTGGCATCTAGCACCACTGCTATCATATCTATTTCTAAAGCTGAACTCTTCGCTCAAACCTTTGCTAAAAACTCTACCTTGGATGATTCTGGGCTTGTTCCTCCCTCTCCTCCACCCTCTAACTACTTCATGCTACCTATTAAAATTCTTCGCAATGATGTTTTCCATGCCCTTGCTGGCCTAAACCCTCGGAAGGCTTATGGACCTGATGGGGTCCCTCCTATTGTTCTCCGAAACTGTGCCTCCGTGCTTGCACCTTGCCTAGTCAAACTCTTTCAGCTCTGTCTGTTAACATCTACCTTTCCTTCTTGCTGGAAGTTTGCCTACATTCAACCTGTACCTAAAAAGGATGACCGTTCTAATCCCTCAAACTACCATCCTATTGCTTTAATTTCCTGCTTATCTAAAGTTTTTGAATCTATCCTCAACAGGAAGATTCTTAAACATCTATCACTTCACAACCTTCTATCTGATCGCCAGTATGGGTTCCGTCAAGGCCGCTCTACTGGTGATCTTCTGGGTTTCCTTACTGAGTCTTGGTCATCCTCTTTTAGAGATTTTGGTGAAACTTTTGTTGTTGCCTTGGACATATCAAAAGCTTTTGATAGAGTCTGGCACAAAGGTTTGATTTCTAAACTACCCTCCTACGGCTTCTATCCTTCTCTCTGTAACTTCATCTTAAGTTTCCTTTCTGACTGTTCTATTGCTACTGTGGTAGACAGTCACTGTTCTTCTCCTAAATCTATTAACAGTGGTGTTCCTCAGGATTCTGTCCTGTCACCCACTCTCTTCTTATATTCATTAATGATCTTCTAAACAAAACTTCTTGTCCTATCCACTCCTACACTGATGATACCATCCTGCACTTTTCAATATCTTTTCATAGACGTCCAACCCATCAGGAGGTAGACATTTCACGCAGGGAAGCCACAGAACACTTGACTTCTGATCTTTCTAAAATTTCTGATTGGGGCAGAGGAAACTTGGTATTGTTCAATGCCTCAAAAACTCAATTCCTCCATCTATCAACTCGACACAACCTTCCAGACAACTATCCCCTCTTCTTCAATGACACTCAACTGTCCCCCTCTTCTACACTGAACATCCTCGGTCTGTCCTTTACTTATAATCTGAACTGGAAACTTCACATCTCATCTCTAGCTAAAACAGCTTCTATGAAGTTAGGCGTTCTGAGATGTCTCCGCCAGTTTTCCTCACCCCCCAGCTGCTAACTTTGTGCAAGGGCCTTATCCGTCCATGTATGGAGTATGCTTCACATGTCGGGGGGGGATTCCACTCATACTGCTGTTCTAGACATGGTGGAATCAAAAGCTTTTCATCTCATCAACTCATCTCCTCTAACTGACTGTCTTCAGCCTCTCTCTCACCGCCGCAATGTTGCATCTCTAGCTGTCTTCTAATGCTATTTTCATGCTAACTGCTCTTCTGATCTTGCTAACTGCATGCCTCCCCTCCTCCTGCGGCCTCACTGCACAAGACTTTCTTCTTTCTCTCACCCCTATTCTGTCCACCTCTCTAACGCAAGAATTAAGCAGTATTCTCAATCAGTCATCCCTTTCTCTGGTATACTCTGTAACTCCCTGCCTGCTTCTGTATTTCCACCTTCCTATGACTTGAATTCCTTCAAGAGGGAGGTTTCAAGACACTTATTCATCAATTTTTGACTACTGCTTTGATCATTTTATGGGATTGGCATTTCAGTGGGCATTTTTTTTTTATTGGATTTTTGTTGCCCTTGGCCAGTGTCCTTCCTACATAAAAAAAAAAATATATATATATATATATATATATATATATATATATATATATATATATATATATATATATATATATATATATATATATATATATATATATATATATATATATATATATATATATATATATATATATATAGGAGGGGCACCAGCCAAGGATAGTAAAAATTAGAAGAAAAAAAAGGCCTACTGAGGTGCCAGTCTCCAAACCAAATCAGAAGCAATTGTCAAAAATTGGAGGATAAGTGTCTTAAAACCTCCCTGTTGAAAGAGTTCAAATCATAGGAATGAGTAAATACAGATGCAGACAAGGAGTTCCAGAGTTTACCAGAAAATGGAATGAATAACTGAGAATACTATTTAAATACTAGTTAACTCTTGCATTAGAGAGGTAGACAGAATAAAGGCCAGTTCACACTAGTGCATTTTTGTGTATTCCACATCTGGTCTCCACTTTTACTATGATGTCACAAAGAAGCAGAGCTTAAGGGGTGAATGAGTTGGGATATGCACCTTTCTGTCTTCCAATCTTCATTTGCAAAGGCTCTTGTTGAAGAGGCACATGGGTTTCTAAATGTACTATTATGATTCTAGTAAGAGATTACCAAAATTTCTGCATTCAAAAGGCTCTAATTGAAGTGACAGATTTTTAAATGTGTTTTTACGATTTTAGTGAGATTAACAAAATTTCTGCATTCAAAATGCTCTAGTTGAAGTGACATGGGTTTTTAAGGGTGTTTCTATGATTCTATTGACAGATTATCAAGATTTCTACACTCACAAGCCTCTAGTTGAAGAGAAACGGGTTTTTAAGAATGTTTTTACGGGTCTACTGACACATTAACAAAATTTCTACACTGAAAAGCCAATATATATGTAGAATCCTTTCTCTCAGTCACTGTGCAATTCCTTCAGCATCTCTTTCCCCCTATTCGTCATCCCTTGAGCCTTCTTATTTATTATTGTTAGGAACACATATATGTAGCAGCCCTCTAGGTGAGAACATGAGAATGCTGTGTGTATGGGGTAGCCTTGTATGAGTACATGTAGGTTTGAGTACTGTGTGAGAGAATGAGTCTCTTGGATAGTTGGCTGGCTTTGGTGCTGGCAGGACCTCTGATGTTCACATTCAGACAGTGGTGCTGTATTTCCAGTCTTAACCTGGAATACAGTTATCACAATCTCTATAATTACAATTATGTGCTTCACCCAAATTGCTACTGCACTGGAATACTCAAACAAAAAATTATGGACAACACCACATCCACACACACGCACAAAGTTGACTTGGATTCATCTCTTCTGCACACAACTCATGGTCAGTGCAGGTGGTGGAGCCAGACACCAGCTGAGCCTAGTTCACACATGAGCAGATGGGAGTGACGTCATAGTTGAAGTACTGACTGGGTGCGGAATCCATAAAAACGTACTAGCATAAACTGTCCTTAAGGGTGAGAGAAAGTAAAAACTCTTGTGCAATGAGGCTGCAGGAGAAGGGGAGGCATGTAGTTAACAAGATAAAAAAAAAAAAGTAGTTAGTATGAAAATAGCAATAGAACATAGCAAGAGATGCAACACTGTGGTAATGAGAGAGGCTGAAGACAGTCAGTTAGAAGAGCAGAGTTGATAAGATGAAATGTTTTTGATTTCACCTTATCTAAAAGAGCTGTACGAGTGGAACTCCCCCTTACACATGAAGCATACTCAATACATGGACAAATGAGGCCCCTATACAGAGTTTGCAGTCTTAGGGGAGGGGTGAGAAAAAACTTGTGGAGACAACTCAGAATACTAAACTTCATACAAGTTGTTTTAGCTAGAGATGTGGAAATTTCCACTCACATCATGCATAATATCAATGTATTATTAAGTTGTGTTGTGATTTTTATTTAAGTAGTAAAGACATATTAAAGGATAATTAAGATAGTACAAACTAAGTATTAGTTACTACTATAAATAAATTGAGAAGTAGATGTGTTCAGATGTAGGTAGCTATTGCTTTGATATGGTGAGCAAGCATGCCTGCCTCAAGTAGCAGTTGCCAGCCACCCACCGTTTAAGTTGTATTTCTGCCACTCTACCACTTACAAACTGTTAAACTTGCTAAGTTAAAAAGAACTTAGAAGCTGGAACCTAAGGACAACCACAAAGAAGCTTTTTTTTTTTTACATAACATGACCAGCTGCTGGCAAAGAACCCAGCAACTTGGATTCACCACCCTGGCCATCACAGCTCCCCACTAGTCACATGTACCACAGCTAAGTTATCAGCTATTTATTATATTTAGCAATGCATTCTGTGATTGTGTATTAGCTGGGAGAACATAAGGGTGAGTATACAGATCTAAAAAGTTCCCACAAGAGATGAAATATGATGTTTCCAGTTTAAATTTAAGTAAAAGATAAACTGATGATGTTCAATGTAGAAGCAGGGGAAACTTGAGCGTCAGTGAAGAAGGGATCTGGAAGGTTGTGTTCAGATGGTAGATAGAAGAATTGAGTTTTTGTGACAATGAATATCAAGTTTGCTCTGCCCCAATCAGAAATTGTAGAGAGATCAAAGTCAGGTGTTCTATGGCTTCTTTGCATGAGCTGTTTAATTTCTGAAGGGTTGGACATCTATGAAAAGATGTGGAAAAATGCAGGGTGGTATAATCAGCATAGGACTGGATAGGACAAGAAGTTTGCTTTCAAAGATCATTGATGAATAATAGGAAGAGAGTAGCTGACAGGACAGAACCTTGAAGAACACGACTGTTAACAGACTTAGAAGAATAGTGATTGTCTACCACACAGTAATAGAACAGTCAGTCAGAGAGGAAATCTGAGATGAAGTTACTGAGAAGATAGAAGTTATAGGAAGGTAGTTTGGAAATCAAAGCTTTGTGCGACTCTATTAAAACCTTTTGATTTGTATAAGACAACAGCAAAAGTTTCACCGCAATCCCTAAAAGAGATTCAGTAAGGAAAGCCAGATCACCAGTAGAACAGCCACAATGGAACCCATATTGGTGATCAGATATAAGGTTGTGAAGTGATAGGTATTTAAGAATCTTTCTTTTGAGAATAGGTTGAAAAACTTTAGAGCGGCAGGAAATTAAAGCAATAGATGGAAGTTTGAGGGATTAGCATGGTCACCCTTTTTTAGGAACAAGCTGAATGTAGGCAAACTTCCAGCAAGAAGGAAAGGTGGATGTTGATAAATAGAGTTGGAAGAGTTTGACTAGGCAAGGTGCAAGCACGGAGCAACAGTTTCGGAGAACAATAGGAGGGACCCCATCAGATCCATCAGCCTTCTGAGGGTTAAAGACAGCGAGGGCATGGAAAACATCACTGTGAAAGATCTTAATGAGTAGCATGAAGTAGCTGGGGGGTGGAGGAGAGGGAAAAACAAACCCTGAATCATCAGGTTAAAATAAAGGAGGGAAAGATGAAGAAGTAAAGTTATTGGAGATGTTTTTGGTTAGATGCCAGAAGTCATGAAAAGAGTTAGGTCTTGAAAGATTTTGACGTTTTCGATTGATCAAAGAGTTTTTGGATAGTTGGGGAACAGACTTCAGATTCAGGTAATGGAAGGCTCAAGTACCTTTAGTGAATCACCTCTCCATGATGTATAGCATGAGAACAGGCTAAGTTAAACCAAGATTTGAAAGGTTTAGGATGAGAGAAAGGGTGAGGAATGTACACCTCCATGTCAGACACTATCAACTCTGTTATGTCCTCAGCACACAGAGATGGATCTCTGCCATGGAAGCAGTAGTCATTCCAAGAAAAATCAGAATAATATCTCCTCAGGTCCCCCCAATTGGCAGCAGCAAAATGCCGGAGGCACCTCTGCTTTGGGGATCCTAAGGAGGTATTGGAGCAATAGGACAAGATACAAATATGAGGTTGTGATAGGAGGAACCCAATGGAAAAGACAGAGTGACAGCATAAGCAGAAAGATTAGAGGAAGAAAAGATCAAGAATGTTGGGTGTATCTCCAAGACAGTCAAATACAAGTAAGGTGTTGCACTAATTATTCTAGGCTATGGAGGATAGCAAAGTTAAAAGCTAATTCATCAGGTAGGTAAACAAAGGGAGAGGAACATTCAAGTCTCCAAGAATGGAGACTGCAAATGGGAAGACAGGATGTGCTCCACTTTGGAAGTTTAGTAGCCAAAGAATTTTTTTTATAGTTAGAGAAGTTAGGTGAGAGGTATACAGTACAGATAAATTTAGTATGAGAGTGACCCTGTAGTCATAGCCAGATGGTGGAAAAGTCTGAAGATTAAAGAGTGCGGGCAAGAGAGCAAGTTAGGTTGTTGCACACACAGACACAACATCCAGCTTTGGATTCAAAATGAGGATAGAGAAAGTAGGAGGGAACAGAAAAGGGGCTACAGTCAGTTACCTCAGACACCTGCATTTTGGTGAGGAAAAAGATGAGGTTTAGTAGAGGAAAGGTGGTGTTCTACAGATTGAAAAATTTGATCTAAGGTTACGAATGTTGCAGAAGTGAATGAAGAAAAAGCTGAGGGGGGATGTTAAGATACTTAGGGTCGATGCCAGAAGAAGAGCACTCTGACCTGAGGACATTCGTAGTTTCCTCCCAAGAAGGGAACTGAGGCTGGTGTAGGAGCTGCCATAATAAATTTTGAATTTTGAGAGAAGGGTGTGTGTATTAGGTGCATGTATAGTTGCGTGAAGGAAAAAAAGAGCTGTCTTTAGACGGCAGGCTGTGACTGCCCCCTTGTGTTGTGAGACACAAAGAAAAATGTTCAGTGAGGTCACAACTGGCTTGCTGGAAAGTTCACAACACCCCCTGATCCAGTACAAAACTGGTCCAGTGCTTGAGATCTCACTGGGAGTAATTATTGTTTTACCATGTGTCTAGCTTTCATTCAATTAGTCATTAAATGGAAGATTTTACTATAAGTAAGATAAATTTTATGGTCTAAGCAAGAAGCTATTGTGGTCATGAACAGCAGAGTACTATTGCTATTGTGGTCATGAAGAGCAGAGTACTATTTCAGGACACAAAGAGCAATGAAATTTTCAATTTACTGTTATGAAAATAAAGTTATCCTTATATACTGATATACATGTAAACTACAGCAGGGAGGAGCACAATGACTCAAACCATGTCACTACTCCATTATCCCATAGGGAATGCTTCCTTAAACAAAGCAAATAGCTTTCCTTGGGCAAATAGCATTTCTTTCAGCATGACAAAAAAAAAAATAAAATAAAATAAAATAAAATAAAATAAAATAGAATAAAATAAATAAATAAATAAAAAGCATTTTTCTTAATTCATACTCCTTTTTCTACAAAATGGATGATGCTAAGTGGCAAATCTAGTGTTACCTATGAGTTCACAGTGAATTATTCTAAACACAAATATTTCAATAGATCTTATAATGAACAAACCTTAAAGAGAATGAGGTCCTGGAACCAATCAGTCTATCAGAGCAGATCACAACTGAACAGATTAAGTTTTCACTAATCTGCCAAACTCACCACAGCTGCACCTCTAAGCTAACACTGCAGCACCAAGGCTCCAGCACAACCCAAATGACAGACTGCAGCCTTTTATACGTTTAGATAACAGAAGTGGCCTGGGGAATGTATTTGGTCACTTCAATAAAACATGAAAAAATAAGATACATATATAATAAATGCTGTTTAATTATGAAAAGGTCCTCACTAAAATGGAAAGACAGAAAGTCAGAGTTAAAATGAGCTGCATTTCTTTCAGGATGAATGGAAAGCCAACTCACCTCCTCTAGTTTGCTCTTGGGAACCCTGCAAACACAATTGGTGCCAAAGTTTGTGTCCCTTGACTGTATACATCGCAGGCAGCACAGGTTCTCATATCCTTGTTTCCTCCACTTAGCAATAAGGTTTTGATCTGCAATTTTTTCTTTCAAACAATATTCATACAATTCTGAAATAAAACAACAAAATATGTATGATGAAACACTAGAAAGGAATGGAAATCACACAATATGATTGCTCCTGTCATTATCTCAACTTTTACATCATGATTTTCACCAATCTTTTTCTTTCTATTGCTGTTAATCCCAAATTTTTCTGTAATTTCTGAAAGTTTCATAGCTACCTTCACCCTCTCCATTTCTAATAATTTTGTATAATTTCTAATAAACAATTATTAAAATAAAATTAGTAATTTATAGCATGTCTCCAGTGCATTCTTTCTCCTTCAGTCTAACCAACAGTTTTGTCAGATGAAAAGAATGGAGAAGTAAATGATAAGGAAGACACACTAATGTGAAGTGAATGCTATGTAAGACAAAACCTTCCACTACAATAGGAATACAAGTGTGTCTTTGAATACCAGAGAGAGAGAGAGAGAGAGAGAGAGAGAGAGAGAGAGAGAGAGAGAGAGAGAGAGAGAGAGAGAGAGAGAGAGAGAGAGAGAGAGAGAGAGAGAGAGAGAGAGAGAGAGAGAGAGAGAGAGAGAGAGAGAGAGAGAGAGAGCAAGTAGTGTGATGCTCAAATAGGGCCTAGTGATTTTAACTAATCTTAGAATTTTCTGTAAAAGATTCAACAGCTAGAAATATTTATAAACCAAAAGGTTGGATGGTAATACCTTAAATTTGATTTTTAATATAATTGCTCTTCTCTACAGGGCGCTTAATTTAATTTCTACAATTATGTCTAATCCCTTTATCAGTACCAGAACCATCCTTCACCTCTAAACCTTGTGCCCTCCTTTATGCACATCATCAAATGCTCTCCACTTTGAATAAGAGAAATTCAGACCATATATGGAAGAACAAATGTAAATGCTGGTCTCAGGAGTGTTTTGTCAAGAAAGCACCCACATTATGCTAACCTGCCCTCTATTAGGTTTCAGTCTATACCACAGATCACTTCAGAATAATTTGAAATTCAATCATCATATATTTCTTTATAACTCATTGGTTTATTTTGGAAATAAACAATAAATATCCAACAATTACATTAATGAATGAATATAAAGTTAGAAAACATCTACTATTGCTATTCTATTTCCCTCTCTGATGCCTCACTCCCAAGAGCATCTACCAAGGAAATGGTCCCACCAGAAGTACCTCCATCTCTCCTGATCCAGACATTCCCATTCATACTTGTGTAAGTACTTGGCCTCTAGTAACACTTCTTTCATACCTTTATTCCTTTACTCTATCCTTCCATTTTCCAAGTGGCCTTCCTCTATCTTCAACTCTACTCATATACCTTCTTAATGAACCCTTCACTCTTTAGACTTTCAATATGGTTATATCATCTCAGAATATTAATTTTAATGCATTCCACTACTCCATAATTTAAATAATTTGTACAGGTGCTCACACTCTATCAGTTAGGTTATAGACCCTTTCACCACTCTTACCCTCCTGTCTCGTCACTCCACATGCTCCTCTCAGATAACTATTTTCTCCTTCATGCACTTTTGATGGTTGTGCTGTATTCCATGTCTAGGTCTCTGGTCCATACATCAAACAGGCACATTTCTTCCTTTCATGAGAAAAGGCAGGTTCACACCAGGTGTGATGATACGCTAGATATGGGATATGCACAGTGCAAAGCCATGTGGCTTCCAATCACTATATTGGTTTTTAAATAAGGATGTTCACACTGGATGCTACACTTGCAATGTGTGTGATTGATGCTCATGTATCTAGCCTGTCACTGGCACAGCAATTTTTTTAAACATACCTTGGCTGATGCATGTGCATCCTGACTAATGTGTGAGTCACTATGGGCAACAAGGATATGCCGTCACTTGTTACTATACTGCTCCCCTTAGAAGAGAAGGTGCATAGCTCATGGTGTGAATACTCATATCACAAACATCACCAGCATCAGCCCATGGCATTCCATATTTAGCGTGGCATTACAGCCGGTGTTAACCCAACTTAATGCAAGTGATCATCCTATGGCCTGTCTACCTTTCACAACATTCTCTCTTATCCCTCCATCCATCTCACCATGTTGAGCTAATGCTGATCCCAGATATTTAAACTCACCCACCTCCTCCATTATGTTTTCCATAACCACCTCACACCTTCCTACAGCTGGCACATTCCTCACTCTTTTTCTAAATTTTCCAAACCTTGGTTTAACACAGCTATACATGATAGAGTTGGCCCACAAAAGGTACTTAAGCCTTCCATCACCAGATTCTCATGTACTTTATATTTCTGCCTGGAACCATGCTAAGTCTGTTCTCCAACTAGTCAAAACTCTTTTATTAACAGTGTCAAAATCCAAGATCTAACTCCCCTCATGACTTCTGGCATCTAGCCAAAAATATCTTCAATAACTTTGCTTCTTCTTCTTTCCCTCCTTTATTTCAACCAGATGGCACCACTGCTATCACATCTATTTCTAAAACTGAACTCTTCACTCAAACCTTTGCTAAAAACTCTACTTTGGATGATTCTGGGCTTGTTCCTCAAACTTTTTCAGCTATGTCTGTCAACATCTATTTTTCCTTCTTGCTGGAAGTTTCCCTACATTCAGCCTGTTCCTAAAAAAGGGTGACCATTCTCATCTCTCAAACTAACATCCTATTGCTTTAATTTCCTGCCTATCTAAAGTTTTTGAATCTATTCTCAACAGGAAGATTCTTAAACATCTATCACTTCACAACCTTCTTCTATCTGATCGCCAGTATGGGTTCTGTCAAGGCCACTCTACTGGTGATCTGGCTTTCCTTACTGAGTCTTGGTCATCCTCTTTTAAAGATTTTGGTGAAACTTTTGCTGCTGCCTTGGATATATCAAAAGTTTTTGATAAAGTCTGGCACAAAGCTTTGATTTCCAAACTACCCTCCTACAGCTTCTATCCTTCTCTTTGTAACTTCATCTCAAGTTTCCTTTCTGACCATTCTATTGTTGCTGTGGTAGACGGTCACTGCTCTTCTCCTAAATCTGTTAACAGTGGTGTTCCTCAGGGTTCTGTCCTGTCACCCACTCTTTTCTTATTATTCATCAACAACCTTCTAAACCAAACTTCTTGTCCTATCCACTCCTACACTGATGATACCACCATGCACTTTTCCACATCTTTTCATAGACATCCAACCCTTCAGGAAGAAAAAATTTCATGTAGGGAAACCACAAAACATCTGACTTCTGATCTTTCTAAAATTTCTGATTGGGGGAGAGCAAACTTGGTATTGTTCAATGCCTCAAAAACTCAACTCCTCCATCTATCAACTCGACACAACCTTCCAGACAACTATCCCCTCTTCTTCAATGACACTCAACTGTCCCCCTCTTCTACACTGAACATCCTCGGTCTGTCCTTTACTTATAATCTGAACTGGAAACTTCACATCTCATCTCTAGCTAAAACAGCTTCTAAGAAATTAGGTGTTCTGAGACGTCTCTGCCAGTTTTTCTCACCCCCCCAGCTGCTAACTCTGTACAAGGGCCTTATCCATGCATGTATGGAGTATGCTTCACATGTCTTGCCCTCCATCAGCCGCATGACTCTCCGCTCAACTTTGTCCAGCTTCCTTATATGCATGGGTGCACTAGACATCCATGACAGGGCAGTGTACTCCAGGTAAGGCCTAATCTGTGCCTTATACAGCAGGAGTATTCCTCTGCTGTCGAGGAAGGACGCTACCCTGCACAGGGTGGAGATGCAGAGGGAAGCCTGTTGAGCAATGGTCTGGAGGTGCAGGCCGAGGCGTAGTTCCCGGTCCATGTCCACTCTGAGGATCCTGATGTGGTTCTCAAGAGGCAGTGCTATGCCTCCAAACAACACGTGCCCTTCCATCTTATGGGGGCAGGTCTCTCTCTCTCTCTCTCTCTCTCTCTCTCTCTCTCTCTCTCTCTCTCTCTCTCTCTCTCTCTCTCTCTCCCCTCACTTTCCTCCAGAGCAACTTTTTCTCATTGAACTTTTTCACCCAGCTCTCTAGCAAACTCTTCATGCACTCTCCTCTTACTTTCTCTTATCATTTCTTTCATTTTCATATTCCAAGACCTATACTCAGATTTTCACCTCATTTTAATTTCTTATAGCACATTTTCTTTCTGGCAGCTTCAATCTCATCTGTCCATCATGCACTTTCCTTGCTCCTTCACCTGCTACTGTAGTCACTATATCCTTGTATACTTTAAACACCTTCTTTATATTTGATTTGTTGTTAGCTGTCATAACTTCTCTCAGTCTTTCACTTGTCTTTTCATGTTCCTCTCTATGCTCCTTCCTGCCCAACCTTTCAGTAGCTTTACTGTACTCACCTACCAACATTCCTACCATATTCCTATTTATCTCTCATTTTCAACTAAACCACAAGATCATAGTGATCTGACACATCAAACATCTCTTTCACTACTTGGCATCCAACGCATCTTTCCTTAATATCTCATCCACTACTATGTAATCTATCATATTCTGTTCACAACTTTCATCTTTCTTCTCCCATGAGTAACTGTGGATCATTTTATGCTGGGAGAAGGTGTTTGCAATAAATATAAGTCACCAGGTACTCTCCATTCTTATTCACTACCATCTACTCTCCATTTTTTTCTAAACTTGTTGCTTTATGACTTTCAATCTTTCCATTCATATCTCCAACTAACACTAGCCTTCTCTCTCTTCCAGTTTTCCTGAGGCACTCATTCCAAAATTTCCTCATCTCCTCTCTTCCTTTCTCATTGTCTGTATTTACATGTGCACACACACAGATCCATGCATACTTAACTATTCCTACTTTTCCCATAGCTTGCATTATCTTCAACCCTTGTTGCTCATGTGCCTTGATGCCCACCCACACTGTTTAGAACAAAATAAGTTCCACAAAGATTTTATCAAATTCAAGCCAGTTAGACAGAAGGATAAAAAAGATAACAAACAAATTTTCCCACAAAAGAGAGAGGTGAGCTCATCACCATCTCTGAAGGAAGAGAGAACATTTGAAAAATTGAAATAAAAGATCTTCCAGTATGAAAGAACAAGAGAGGAAACTGAAAATGTTTGATGCTTTTGATATATAAAGAAAAAATAAAACAACAACAATAATAATAATAATAATAATAATAATAATAATAATAATAATAATAATAATAAAAATAATAATAATAATTAATTAATTACAAAAACACATTAGTAAAGAACTTTCAATTAATGATGCATCACTAATGAGCAGTGAACATGGGCCACACAACTCACCTCTGGAGATGGCTTTACGACGATAGAAGAGGTCATAGATGTATCGGGACCGCTGGTGGTGGATGCGAAATATTGGCCACAGGGACTCCACTTTCCTCTTCCCCTCATGGGATTCTGTCTCCGCTGTGTAGAAGAAATGTTGTCATGAGAGGGTAACTGGTTGCTGGGCAGTACTATCATCTTTATGGTGATGTCTGTTGTTTGGCTTCATTGTCAAGTTTCCTACTCTCATTCAAAATGTAAATTATTTTAATATTTTCTACTAGCATTTTATTCACAAGGGTATTCTGAATTATTATTTTTTTTTTTTTGTCCTCAGTAGCAAAAAATGAGATTGTTCTCTGTTTATAGGAATTTTCTTCAGTTTTTATATCAAATTCAGATCTATGACATTTCATTCAACACATTCTAGACCTCCAAACAGATCACCTTTACCAGCTTGCATTCTAACACTGTTATGTGTCAAGATCCAAGTCCCAAATTTGACCTGCCTGGAGTGAGTCTGGCAGCTAACACAGCCACATGTCCTACTGCTGCTGGAGACTGAGACCACTCAGTTTTATTTATTCATTATTATTTTTTTCTTTTTTATGCAGAGGCCAGCAAAGACAATAAAATAAAACAATAAAAAACACATACATACAAATAAATTATAAGATGCAACATTTCAGCAAAATATGAAATTTTTCTTATGTATAAAGGGTTCAAGCCAAAGGAAACAAAGGTAGTAAAAAATAAAAGTAAAATAAATCAAAAAATGTTTCAGATCCTAAAGCAGACAGCAAATCCCACAATTACTAGGAAAAATTTAATGTCTTGAAAGCTCCCTCCTGAAAGAGTTTAAGTCATAGGCAGGAGGAAATACAGGAGCAGAATGAGAGTTGCTGAGAAAAATGGATTGCCTCTGCCTTGATCAGTGATGTAAATACCTTGGATCAGGACAATACACCAAGAAAGTGTGAGCTGCACTCACTGCAGCTCAACAGTGAGATATCAACAGTAGTACCATGCATAAACTGTCAAAAGCAAAGGTCTTAGAGGGTGTTCGTTTAGAGGATTAATGAATTAACTTAACACTGACTACAGAAATCTTGTCTATTATTGTGAACTGTAGTGGATGAGTTAAGAGAATGTGCTCATGAGATTTTATGAAGTGTAGGATGAAATCAAGCAGTTCATGAGATGAAGGGAAAACCTTTCATGGAACTCAATGATATTAGTCTGCAGGGTCAGTGCTAGAAATTGTAAGACCTAATTAGAAAATTGATAGTGGGGTCTCTAATCTACAAAAGTTGAAATTGATGTTTGTTACGTGTACTATGCCAGTCTTAGGCAAAAAGCAAATGCTTGATATACTAAATATTGAAAGACAATATGAAAGCTTCAATTTTTAATACAAGTTAAGACAAACATGTTCATGTGGCCCCCTCAAGACACAGGGCCCAATTTGATCAAATTGGTCAAATAGGTTTAGAACCAGCCCTGAGTGTCAGTGTGATCTAATTTTCTTGATGGACACTACAAAATGCCTTTCAAAATGTTAAAGTGTATGACCCCAAACAGCTTCTCAGCTCTCTACTTTCAAATGTGAAACCTTGTAAAGCTAAGCCTATGGAAAGTTCAAGTGGAAAGAAACAATGTTGTGCCTTTCCTCACTCTTCAAGGACAAATATGTTGGTAAATGTGAAAAAACTAACTGAGGCTTTCAGTGAGATCTGATGACAAGAAAAGTAAGCAACAGTAAATGAGCATCTTTGCTACACTGTTCATTGTGAAATCAGCTGATGTGACTGACAACCTAAAGCATGATATCATTTACCTGCTAAGTAATGGTGAGCTGAAGGCTAGGTATAAGCCCCCATTGCTTCAGTTCTATACATTCAAGTGCTTATGAATTTCTCTTTCCAAAATATGCATCTGTATTTACCTAGTTTACCTAGTTGTGATATACAGTAAAAGAGTTATGCTCATGCTGTACTGTCTCCATATCTATTTTTTATCTAACTGTCTTAAATTCATCTATTGTATTTGCATCAATGACTTCCTTGCCCAAATCATTCCAGACAGTTCTATATGGGAAGCTATTTTTCTTAACATCTCTTCCACAAGCAACCTTTTACAGTTTTCTCCCATGTCCCCTTGAGACTCTTATATCTCACATCACCAAGTCCTTCCTATCTAACTTTTCCATTCCAGTCATCACTGTACAGTGTGATCAAATCACCTTTCTATCTTCTCTGTTCCAATGTTGTAAGACAATTTTGACAATCATTCTTTGTACGGTAGATACCTCAAACTTGGAGGTAACTTTGGTGCTGGTCTTTGTATCCCTTCCAATTTTCTTATAGATTTCTCAGTGACCATACCACAGCTGCATACTCCAGTCTTGGGCATATCATGGTCAGTCAATTTTTTTTAATAATTTCTTCATCCAAATGAGTAAATGCTGTCCTTATGTTTCTCAGTAGGTTATATATTTCCCTTGTAATCTTATTTATGTGCTTCTCTGGTGACAGCTTATCAGTAATTATTGCACTAAGGTTTTTTTTTCTGTTCTTTTGCTGATTCTCTTCTTCCCCAATGAATAATCTCCCATCTGTCTCTTGCCACTCTTGCCAAATTCAAATTCTATCACACTGCATTTATCTGCATCAAATTCCATCTGCCACTTTTGGCTCCACTCTCGGATCTTGTTTAGGTCCTCTTTTTCTATTTTTTCTCAATAACTTTGCATCATCTGCAAATAAGCTTATATAACTGGCTATTTCTTCTAGCATATCAATAATGTACACAAACATTACAGTGCCAAGACAGATCCCTGTGGAACCCCACTTAAAACTTTCTTCTAGGTTGACCTTTGATTCTTAATTACTGTTCTCATCTCTCTACCTTCCAAGTTCTCCATCCACTTTAGCAGCCCTTCTCACAATCTTCCAAAAATCTTCAGCTTCCATAACAACCTCCTATGCAGTGCTTTGTCAAATGCTTTTCAGAGGTCCAATATCTATAAACTTGTGAATAGAAACTCAACAGATTTGTAGTACATGATCTTCCTCTTCAAAAACCAAATTGTCTGTTTGTCAACAAGTTGTTTTCTTCCAAATGCTTGATTCATTTGTCTTTTATAAATCTTTTGCATATCTTAGCCAATGCACATGTTAATGACACTGATTTGTAATTTAAAGGGTCATCCTTATTTCCTCCCCTGAAAATCAGCACTATATCTGCTCTTTTCCAGTCCATTGGGATCTTTCCTTCTTTTAATGAATGTAATATGACTCTGTGGATCTTTTCAGTCAAATGTTAACTACACTCCTTTAAAATCCGGTTTGATACTCCATCTGGGCCTGTTGCCTTCCTTGTATCTTACCCCTCTCCATTATCTTCACTCCTGCACCATAACTTTTATTTTACTCAACCCAGCATCAACCATCTCTACATCCTCCTGCTCCTGAAAAACCACTCTTTCTTGTAAAAACCTTCTGGAAACAGTTATTCATCACTGCAGCCATCCTTCCTGCCTCTTCATATACCACTCCATCAACTTGCAATTTATTTATTCCAACTCTGTTCTTTAACTTCCAATTTGCATGTTGGTAAAATGAATTTGGTTGGTCTTTGCATTTGTCTACAATGTTCTTTTCATAATTTCTTTTCTCATCCCTGCGCATTAGTATATATTTATTCCTTTATTCCACACATTTCTTCCACTGGTCACTTATTTCTCCTCCCTTCCATGCTCTTTCTTTTTCCATTCTCACCTCTTCACATTTTCTCTTAAACCAGTAATTTACTCTAAATCCTTTTGCAGATGTCTTTGGCACATACCTTTCTATTCTTTCATTATATATCTCGGGTAAACTGTTCCACTTTTCTCCCACTCCCTTTGCTTCATCGAATTTACTCAAGTCAATTTCCTCAAAATATTTCCTCATTTCAGTAAAATTGATTTTACTATAATTCTGCCTGCCTTCTCTATAGTCCTTTTTCCTTCTTTCTTCTTAGATCCTTCTGTACTGAAAACAATTTTCTGATATCATGCTATGCAGTACCAACAGGGATATACAGTGGAATCTTGGTTCTTGAATTTAATTCATTCCTGAATGCCATTCAAAATCTGAAATGTTCAAAAGCCAAAACTATTTTCCCCATAGGAATCAAAATAAAATGGATTAATCCATTCCAGACATCCATCCACTCTGTCTTAGTGGCTTATGACAGATGCTCCCACTACTAAGATGGCTGCTCCACAACATCTCTAGCTCAGAAATTATTTATCCAGAAAGGACGTAATGAATAAACTTAGTGATGCAGAACTCATCAGAAGATACTGTTTAGACTGAGCAGGTATTCTGTTTGTCATTCTTCTATTGAGGGAAGCTTTATAGAGTGACATAGAGAGGGGCAAACCACTTACCACCAAAATGAAAGTGTTCATAACACTTAGACATCTTGCTGCTGGAAAAAGCTACTGAAAAAAAATGTACTTGTACAGTATTGATGGCATTATGGGGTCAAGAGAGCCACAGGTGGCTCGGGAGACAGGATTACTTCTGAGCTAGACAAGGCCGGTTTGTTTACGTTAAGGGTCTTCAAAGGGATCACATTTACCTAATTTCAAAGACTGAATTACTGTATTACCCACTGTCTCTCTTCCAAATATATAAAAACAAAGGAAATATTTATAGAAACCATAAATTAGTAATAAGCAGCAGCTTTTGCTTTGTCTTTTAACATCTGAAGTCAAGTAACTCTGTTCCAGAACCAAATTATGGTATGGCAACCGAAGCAATTAGGAGTTCAAAATTTTGTTTGAAAACTCATAGTTCAAAAAAGGAGGCATTCAGTAACTAAGGTTCCACTGTGCTGAACCAGAATTGCAATTAGAGCAGTAGAGAAGACCTTTGGAACCAAAAAGGTCAGTAATAAAATTACAAAATACCTGAAGTGCAATGAAGATCAAGACCTCAAGATAAGTATGCAAGAGATAAGATTGATGAGTGCACAACTTTAAATACCCAGGTCTGACACTGGCTAAGAACAAAGATCTGGATGAAGACATAACACACAGTGCAGAAAAAAAAAAAAAAAAAAAAAAAAAGAATGATGTCAAAGGTGTTTTGTGATTGTAGAATCAAACATGAAGATTAATGGAAGAGTGCATAAGACAGTAATAAGACTAATAGTGATATATTGAGTGAAAATATGGCAAATGAAGGAAATACAAAAGAAAAGTTAAATGTAGCTGAGATGAAAAATGCATAGGTAGATGTATGGAGTAACAAAAACGTCAATCTGGAATGAAACAATAATAAAAACTACAAAGGTAGTGGAGATATTATGGAAGCCACAGGAAAGAAGAGTGCAGTGGTTCAGTCATGTGAAGAGAAGAGAAGAGAAGAGGCACTGTTACTGCTGAATGGGCACAAGACAGGGTGAGTGAGTGAGGTTATTGACGAGAATGGGAAGGATCTGGAGGTCAGGGTGAGACCCACAACGAGGCTTAGTCAGCCAATTTCTTGTACAGCCAGTGTTGATGTGGTGTTGATGTAAGGGGGTGAAGGATATGTGTTATGACGTGAGGCCAATACAAGGCTGACCTTATCACCATCTTTAACTGATAACGAAGGGCAGTGTAGGAATCCAGGAAATAACCAAGGACAATAGGGACACATTACTGAGGACACCCAGGCAGGGAAGACGTGTGTTGTCGCAGAGGACAGAAGTAGATAGAAATACACTCATACTTCGGTACTACAGACCTTGCTTTAATGGATTTCAGAAGCAGTGGACAAAATCTGGAGCAGCTGACTTAATTTGAAAGTCCCATGCACTACAAATGGAGCTGTGGCAACACTAGACATGAGCCAATGCTTCAAGAACTGACCGCTTGTTGCATGCAGTCAGTTTGTTTACATCAGCATAACAACACGTGTAGCTTGTTGTTCCATGGTTTTTGCCCTTTTTATGTGTTGTGTCCAAATGATAATAATTTTCTATAACCATGCCATCTGGAGAAAAAGTAGAAAAGACAGCCAGTGAGTGACCTTGACCCAATGGTCTCTCTCTCTCTCTCTCTCTCTCTCTCTCTCTCTGTGTGTGTGTGTGTGTGTGTGTGTGTGTGTGTGTGTGTGTGTGTGTGTGTGTGTGTGTGTGTGTGCATTTACCTAGTTGTATTTACCTAGTTGTGACATACGGGAGAGGAGCTAAGCTTGTACTGTCCCATCTCCATAACTGTTTTTATCCAATTTTTCCTTAAAGTCATGAATATTTGTAGCCACACACCACTTCCCCTTCCAGTCCATTCCATGCCTCTATGCTTCTATGAGGGAAGCTAAACTTCTTTATGTCCTTTCTACAGGTGGTTACTTTTAGTTTTCTTCCATGTCCTCTTGTTTCTCTTTTGTTCATTATACAGAAATGTTTCCTATCTAGTTTTTCCACCCCACTCAGCAATCTGTACAATGCAATCAAGTCACCTCTCTCTTGTCTCTTTTCCAGGGTTGGGAGTTGCATTCTAGCTAGTCGCTCCTCATATGACAAATCTTGCAATTCTGTTATCATCTTTGTTGCTGCTCTCTGTATTCCTTCCAACTTTCTTATGTGCTTTTTTTCATGTGGTGACCAAATTACTGTTGCGTATTCAAATCTTGGACATATCATTGTGGTGATTATTTTCCTCATCATTTCTATATCGAGATAAGCAAAGGCAACTCTTATGTTTCTTAGTAGGCTGAGAGTTTCACCTGTTATCTTGTTAATATGTTTTTCTGGTGATAAATTCTCTGAGAAAATCACTCCCAGATCTTTTTCTCTTGTTGTCTTATTTATTGTTTCATTTCCCATCTTATAGTTATAGCTACACCTTCTGTTACTTTTTTCCAAATTCCATCTTTTTACACTTTCCAGAGTTAAATTCCATTTGCCATCTGTTGCTCCACTCCCACACTTTGTCTATATCTCTTTGTAATTCTTCACAATCTTCCATCCCCTTCACTCTTCTCATAAGTTTTGCATCATCAGCAAAAAGACTCACATAGCTGGATACATTCTCCACCATATCATTTATATACACCACAAACATTATTGGTGCCAACACTGACCCTTTGGGGGACCCCACTTAATACTGGGCTCCACACTGATGTCTGGTCCCTAATTACTGTTCGCATCTCTCTGTTTTTTAAGGAAATCGTCCATCCATTTCAGCATATTTCCATTTACACCACCTATCTTTTCCAGCTTCCACAGCAGTCTATTATGCGGCACTTTATCAAAAGCTTTTCTTAAATCTAGATAAATACAGTTTGCCCAACCAACTCTCTCCTGTATGATATCAATTACTCTTGAATAATAGCATAATAAATCAGTGACACAAGATCTCCCTTTTCTAAAGCCAAATTGACAAGTTGTGAGAATGTTCTTATCTTCCAAAAACTTGGTCCATTTGTTGTTTATTATCCTTTCACATATTTTTGCAATCACACTCGTCAGTGAAACTGGTCTATAATTTAGTGAGTCTTGTGTGTCTCCTTTAAATATGGATACAATGTTTGCCTTTTTCCAATCCTGTGGAACTATTCCTTCATTAATAGAGGTACATATGATGGTATGTAATTTATCACTAAGCTGGTTACTGCATTCTTTTATTACCCATCCCGACACTCCATCCAGTCCTGTGGCCTTTCTCACTTCTAACGTTTTGATGATTTCATCAACTTCCTCTTTTGTTACTTGAAATTTTTCCATTATCAGGTGTGCACAATGGCCTTATAAATTCCTTTTCCTTTGTAAAAGCTTCCTTAAAGCTCTTATTCATCACTTCTGCCATCTCTTTCGGGTCTTCATAAACCACTCCATCTACCATTAGCTTTCCTATACTCATTTTGCTTTTCAGTTTACCATTCACATATCTATAGAAGAGTTTCAGCTCATGTTTATACCTGTCTATTATATCTTTTCCAAACTGTCTTTGTTCATCCTTCAGGATCTTCACATAATCATTCCTTGCTTGTTTGTAATTATTCCACAGGTTAATTCTTTTACTTTTCCTCCATTTTTTCCATGTATCCCCTTTTGTCCTTCTTGCTGCTTCGCATCTTTTATTAAACCACTTTTTTACCAGCTACTACTGTCTGCTTTTTAGGCACAAACTTTTTTTCACCTTCTTTATATATTTTAAGAAATTCATCCCACTTCTCTTGGATCCCTGTAGCCTTATGGAATCTATCCCATCTCTCCTGAAAAAACTTCATGTTACCAAAGTCTGCCTTACAGTAATTTAATCTCCCAGCATGGTGTTCTTCATTCCTTTGATTCTCTATTTCCTCATTTATATTGGTAGCATGGTCACTTTTGGCTAATGGACACCCTATGTGAACATTTTCAATTCCTTCTGGTTCCTTACTAAATAACAAATCTAGTCTTGATGTTTCTCCATCTTTTCCAAATCTTGTATCACCTTTTACCCATTGAGTTAATATATTATCCATTGCCAGCTGTAATAATTTATTTCCCCAAGATGATTCTGTTCCCTCCGTGTACCACTGTTCCCAACACACCTCCTTACAGTTAAAGTCTCCTATTATGATCAGTTTATCACCACTTGGGACTTTCTCTGTCCAGTTCACTGTGTCTTTTATCATTATTTCATATTCTTCATTTGACCAGGCATTGATTTTTGGTGGTACATACATCACTATGTATTGCCTCTTTTTGCCTTGAGTATTTTCCACTCCAATTTTTATTGCCTCAGCTAATCTGTTGCCATATTCTATTTCAACAACCTTTAAGCTTTCCTTAACTAGAAACATCACTCCTCCTCCTTTCTTATTTGTTCTACTTCTTTTCCATAAATTGTACTGATTTTGCCAAATGTTCTTTACCTCTAACTCATCATATAATTTTATTTCTGTGAGGCCCATTATATCTGGACTTTTCTCATTTAAATAAACATTTAATTCCCTTAATCCCAAGATGAGTCCATTAATATTTGTATAAGCTACCTTCAAAATGCCCTTTTTTTTCCTTAGCTTATTTCCCTGTTCTCCCTCCTGTTCAGGTACCACTTCCTCATCTCCAACATCCTCCAATAGAATATCTCCTTCTGCTCTTCCGATCTCTCCTCGTTTTTTGCCTTTACTTCCTCCCTCATTTTAATTAGCTCTTTTCTTTCCTTTTCATTTAAGTCTCTTCTCAGCCATATGTTTTTTGTTACCTCATCTTTAGCTAATCTTCAGGTCCCTGTCAGAGCCTCCTCAGCTTCCTTCTGTGATTTAATTTTATTCTTATGGGTCTGTGCCCTTCACCTGTAAATTTCCCAACTCTGTGGTATTCTTCCACTTCACCAACCAGACATCTTCCCTCCTCTTGTACCTTTCCCACCACTTTCTTTACTATCTCTTTCAGTTCTTTTTCTCTTACTGCTTTGTTGATTTCCATAATTTCCTTAACCCCAAAGACAATTATACATTTCTTTTTATCAACTGTCTCTCTTACAAGAGACTCATTTGTCTTGATAACATTTACCACGTTTTGCATCATTTTGGCCCCATTTAATACCACTTCTATTATTTTCTCAAAGTTTACTGCCTCTCCTTTTATGATCTCTTGCTCACTCATTTGGTTCTCCAACTTAGCTACTTTCCTCTCAAACTTTACTTTATCTCCTTCTTAGAGCTTTTTCCATGCGTCTTACATTTCACTTAATTACACTACAGTTTTGGTACTTCCTTCCACTTTCTTACTGCATTCTTTAATCTCTATCTCCAAAGCATTGCACTGATTTCTTAGCTCTATGTTTTCAGCTCTCAATCCCTTCAGTTCTTTAATTTGGCTTACCTGGGTCTCTTCCATAGCTCTGAATCTCTCCATCAGTTTTTCCATGTCACTTTCCAGGGCCAACACTCTTCTTTGCCATAATTTCGTGCTAACCTCACTGTCACCGGCACAAAACCCCAAGAAGTTGTTTTCTCCCGCTGCCGACTCATCGCTCAGCGTAAAGAAACCACTTTGGTTTGGCTCCATTTTCCCCTTCTAATTTTCTTTCAAGCCTACTTTTAGAATCACCTCTACCTTTTTCCTATTTCATTATAGAGACAGAAACAGTACTGCTCCAAACTCCCTACACCACAACTGGCTTATCTTGGTGATCACAGAGCTGCTACCTGTGTGTCCTTCCAGCTTGGCTGCTCGAGTGTGTGTGTGTGTGTGTGTGTGTGTGTGTGTGTGTGTGTGTGTGTGTGTGTGTGTGTGTGTGTGTGTGTGTGTGTGTGTGTGTGTGTGTGTGTGTGTGTGTGTGTGTGTGTGTGTGTGTGTGTGTGTGTGTGTGTGTGTGTGTGTGTGTTAACTTATCTGAGAGAGAGAGAGAGAGAGAGAGAGAGAGAGAGAGAGAGAGAGAGAGAGAGAGAGAGAGAGAGAGAGAGAGAGAGAGAGTGAGCACGCTGCAACACTGGCCACTATCAAGGTCACCCACTGACCATCACACTGCCACAATTCAGCTCTCTCTCTCTCTCTCTCTCTCTCTCTCTCTCTCTCTCTCTCTCCATGTATGTTCATTCTATGAAGCTGCACAGCTACTTCATCATCTTCATTCCTGTACCAATTTTTTTATTAACAGAAACAATAAATAGGCATTTTAGGGGTAGCATCAATATAATGCAGACTTAAGCACTTCACAGGTTCCTTTGGAACATAAACCCATGAAAAAACTGTGGGTTCACTGTACTCTATTTATTCCTGTCTATAATGTAATTGTTGATATTAGCCACTCCTAACATAACCTAACACTTAGTGTTAGTACCTATGGACAATCGGCTTCAATGGACCGATGTTCCCCTCTTTTAGTCCACAGTACCGAGGTATGAGTGTACCTAGAACACCTGTCAGGAAGGGCGTGCATGTTGCTTAATGATCACCCCAAGACCCAAAACATGTAAGTTTAACAACTATCTGTGCAAGAATACATTAGTCTATAATCATCATATGGTTGTCTATGATCATTAATGTATGTCTTCAGATTCTGACAGGATACAATAAACGATTTGTGTCATAGTATGGGTCTGAAATAACCTTCACCACCTTCCTGCAGTAACAGGCACATTTAGGGAGATGTGATAGAGATGGAGGTGCAGCAACATGGGGATGAACTGTATATTGGAAGAATGAGAAGAGAACAACTCTCAAAAAGTAGTGTGTGAGACCAGGTCTGGTGGACAATACCTGTCAAAAACAATGATAACACAAATATGCAGGGAAAAAAAAAAAAAAAAAGGTCTAAAGGAAAAGGAAATTCAGAGCTGCAAGTTCTTCTCAAAACTTAGCTCTGCAAAGAGTCTGCTGCACTCTAGACAGACCAACACAAACCTAGATGAAGTAACTGCAAGTATCAACATCTTCATTACCAGTTGCCATCACAATCCTCACAGAGAGAAGCAATTCTAGTCATTATATTAGTGGTTAAATGTCTGATCCCTTCCAAAAACAAAGCTCTCTTTTGTGCTGATGACTTTGTATGAATAATGTTGTAAATATCCAACAGGTTCCCAAACCCTCATCCAAGGTAATATCAAAGGTTCTGGCAAAATCCCTTAAAGATGATGATCAGAATTTAGTAAGGAAAGCTAGGATATTGCTAGTGGATCATCCTTTGAAGAATCCATACAGACAATCATAGATTATGAGCAAAAACATACTGAAGAATCCTCCTGTTAAGGATAGACTCAGAGATATAGTAAATCAAAGCTATGGGTTAATAGTTTGAAGGATCGTAACAGTCACCCTTCTTAGGAACAGTCACCCTTCTTAGGACTGAATGTAGGTAAGCTTTCAGGAAGAAGGAAAGGTGGATGTTGACAGACAGTGAGAATAGTTTGAACAGGCAAGGTAAAAGCATGTAAATGCAGTTAAGGAAACTGACAGGAGGCACTCCATCAGGTTCACAGGCCTTCCAAGGGTCAAGCCCACAGAGCATAAAAAAAAAAAATGAATTCCAATAAGAAGCACAATGTTGTCAGAGGATGAAAGCAAATCAAGAATCATTCAATGTTAAATTGTCAGGAAAAGTTATATATATATATATATATATATATATATATATATATATATATATATATATAAAGAGAGAGAGAGATCAAGGAAATTACTTATGTACACAATCTGGATGAAAGAGATAAAGAAAATATGAAGGGAAATTTTTGGAAACATTTTTTGTTAAGTGCCAAAACTCAAAGGAAAAGAGGATCTAGTAAAATCTTGACAATGCTTACTGATGTAAGGATTTTTTTCCAAACTGGAGGGAAGATCTACCATGATTTTGGACAGACATATAGAGGGCATGTGTTTCAAGAGGTAGAGAACTGTGATAATATCTATTGGATACCTTATCCTGGACAGCAGGAAAGTAAAATGAGTTGTACCGAGATTTACAAGCTTCAGGTTTACACAAAGTATGTAAAATGTATGCCATCATGCCAGGAACAGTCACCTCTGTTATGATTTCTTCACAAAAAGATAAGTCTAATACAGTAGCAGTAGCCATTCCAGGGAAACCAAAACAGTACTATTTCGGATTCTCCCACTTAACAGAGCCAAAGACAGAAGCACCTCCACTTTTATGGACCCAGAGGCAGCACTAGAGCAATAGGACAAGAGAAACAAGATTGCAATCATAAGAGCCCAATGGAGAGAAAAGTTTAGCAAAATAAGCCAGAGGATCAAGAATGTGGTTATGGTGCTGCACCAGCAGCTCTAGGTCTAGGTCTAGTATAGCAAAACTGAGGACATGTTTACTAGATTGGTCAGTGAAAGATGACAGATCGCAATCTCTAAGTATCATTAAGAGGATTCAACTAAATACTATTCCTCTCTAGCTTAGGGCATCCTGACAGAGGAGCACATCTGTTTTGATTTCACTTAGTGGACCTACTTGGTATGACTGCACCTGTCTGCTTTGACTCCTCTGATCATCAAAATACTCAGATTTCTTTATGATGGCAACATACAAAACCTCAAAACAGACTTAAATAAGTATGTATACATAAACTGTTTTGCCATTTGTTATGATGGTCTTTATCTCATATCTTTAATTATAACTTCTCTTTTCACCTAAATTTCTACCTAGACCTTCAGATACCTGTAAAACTCATGTAATTTGTAAAAGAAAATAAAGGAGCAACCAGTCTCAGAAGATCAGAGATGCAACTGTCAACACTAAGCATAACATACAGTCACTGTCATGAAAGATGAGAGCTGCAAACAAAAGTAAAAAAAAAAAAAATTAATTAATTAAAAAAAAAAAATGGTTGCCATTACTGGCATTCATAGTTACATAGTTTTGGCAGGATGTACAACCCTCCCAGCCCATTTCATAATCATGGGATTTCACATTTTTCACTGTGCTCTGTGAGGCAAATCTGTTGGACCCCACTGGCCTCCTGACACGTGCACTCTTCACTATCACTACACTAAAGGTACTTTCATCACTAAAAAACACCTTCATCTACTCATTTTCTTCCCTACACTAAAGGTACTTTCATCACTAAAAACACCTTCATCTACACATTTTCTTCCCTGTGTTCATATTTATTACCAAAGTCAGTTTGTTTTTTCTTCATCCTAGATGACAGAAGTGGTTTTACTGCTGCGTGGTGAGAGAGAAACCCAGGTCCTTCTGCAGCCTTCATTATACAATTCATGATGGGCACATGTGTTTTGGCAGCTGAGAGTGCATTTGGATTAATTCTGGGATCAAAGTAAAGGGATTCTTATCCCTCTCCTCCTCAGCAACAAATCAGTCTCACTTGTCTTCTCAGAAGATCCTGGATGGGGTTTTGTGGGTGGTATAATGCTTGATGGAACCTCATGAGAGGCTGCCAAGATGTGCAAGAGAGTAGCTTTGTGGCAGCCAGTTCGCCTGAAAATGTCTTTAATAGGTACATTTTCCTCTCTTACGTCGATTATCCTAGCCCTTTCCTCATTACTTGTGCTTTTCACACCACATCAAGTGCTCAGTAAAGATAATGTGCAGGAAGAACAGCCAAACACAAAAATAATGAGCCCCATGAAAAGAATAAACTGCCTGAGGTCCAGTGAGGTGAGGGAGGTGTGAGAGGGGTTGCAGTAGATGGCTCATGTGTCAAACATCACAAGATAGCTGATACAAATAGTTTCTGGGATTCTATGGCCATGAGACTTGTAATCACCATATGGGTTAATTTCTTTGGGCAGGTTGTATCTTCTATGACCATGACTATAATTTTGAAAGGTATTTTTTAAATAAATCTGGCACCAGTCAATAACCCACTATTCAGCACCATGATATATACTTTAAAAAGTAAAAAAAACTTGTAAAGTGACATTTAATATGGATTACAAAGGACCTTCAACATTATGCACAATCTTTCTCCAATTGATAGCTGCCATTTTACCACATATGACAGGCAGCTTCTTTACTCTTTTTTGTCAATCACTCATTTTACTACAGCACAGATTAAGCAGCTGCCTGCCTGATGGTTTTGATGTATGTACAAGTATGCAGGACTATACTGACAAGATGCCATACTGATTGTCTATCAGCAATCATATTATATATGTAGAGGTAAGCTATTGTCTCTTGTACTTAGTTAGTCCTGTTTTGGAGTGCCCCAACTATATGAATATAAAAACTGGTTTTATTGTTATTGCCTCTGTGGTGTAGCAGACAGCACCTAGCAACAAATTTGGGGGTCCCAGTTCCAATCCAGTCAGCAGCAGTCAGTGCACAGCACACCTGCTGTTCCTCCTACCTTCATGTTGGTTGATAAATGGATATCTGAGGATTACCTGGTAAGCTGTGAAAATCTGGATGTGACAGTGGTCATGTCCCAAGATAAGATATATCATCCACTATAGGCACTAATGCCAATAAGATGGAGTTGAGTGCCAAGTCTACATGCAGTTATAGCACATGTCCCAACCTTACCCTTTACCTTCTTTTTTTTTTTCTTATGTAGAAGGGACACTTAAAAAAAAAAAAAAAAAAAAAAAAAAAAAAAAAAAAAAAAAAAAACACCCACTGAGATGCTGGTCCCCAAACAGGGTCCAAAGCAGTAGTAAAAAAATTGAAGGATAAGTGTCTTGAAACCTCCCTCTTGAAGGAATTCAAGTCATAGGAAGGTGGAAATAAAGAAGCAGGCAGGGAGTTCCAGAGTTTACTGGAGAAAGAGATGAATGACTGAGAATACTGGTTAACTCTTGCATTAGAGAGGTGGACAGAATAGGGGAGAGAGAAAGAAGAGTCTTGTGCAGCAAGGCTGCAGGAGAAGGGGAGGCATGCAGTTAGAAAGATCAGAAGAGCAGTTAGCATGAAAATAACAACAGAAGATAGTGAGAGATACAACAATGCGGTGATGAGAAAGAGGCTGAAGAGTCAGCTACAGGAGAGGAATTGAAGAGACGAAAAGCTTTTAATTCCACCCTATCTAGAAGAGCAGTATGAGTGGAACACCCCGAGACATATGAAGTATACTCCCCTGTACACAGTTAGCAGCTGGAAAGGTGAGAAAAACTGGCGGACACATCTCAGAACACCAGCTAGACATGAGATGCGAAGTTTCCAGTTTAGATTATAAGTAAAGGACTGACTGAGGATGTTCAATGTAGAAGAGGGGGACAGCTGAGTATTAGTGAAGAGGGGATAGTTGTCTGGAAGGTTGTGTTGAGTTGATGGAGAAATTGAGTTTTTGAGGCATTGAACAATACTGAGTTTGCTCTGCCCTAATAAAAAATTTAAGAGAGATCCAAAGTCAGGCATTCTGCATGAACTGTTTATTTCCTGAAAGGTTGGACGTCTACAAAAAGATGTGGAAAAAATGTGTAGGGTGGTATCATTAGCATAGGAGTGGATAGGACAAGAAGTTTGGTTTATAAGATCATTGATGAACAATAGGAAGAAAGTGGATGACAGAACAGAACCCTGAGGAACACCACTGTTAACAGATTTAAAAGAACAGTGGCCATCTACCACAGCAGCAACATAACGGTCAGAAAGGAAACTTGAGATGAAGTTACAGAAAGAAGGATAGAAGCTGTGGGAGGGTAGTCTGGAAATCAAAAGCTTTTGATAAGTCTAAGGCAACAGCAAAATTTTCACCAAAATCTCTAAAAGAGAATGACCAAGATTCAATAAGGAAAGTCAGAAGATCACCAGTAGAGTGGCCTTGATGAAATCCACACTAGCAATCAGAGAGAAGGTTGTGAAGTGATAGATGTTTAAGAATCTTCTTGTTCAGGATAGATTAAAAAACTTTAGACAGGCAGGAAATTAAAGCAATAAGATAGTAGTTTGGGGGATTAGAATGGTCACCCTTTTTAGTAACATGCTGAATGCAAGCAAACTTCCAGCAAGAAAGAAAAGTAGATGTTGACAGAAAGAGTTGAAAGAGCTTGACTAGGCAAGGTGGAAGCACAGCGGCGCAGTTTCAGAGAACAATAGGAGGAACCCCATCAGGTCCGTAAGCCTTCTGAGGGTTTAGGCCAGTGAGGACATGGAAAACATCATTGCAAAGAATTTTAATAGGTAACATGAAGTAGTCAGAGGATGGAGGAAAGGGAGGAACCAGCCCTGTATCATCCAAGGTAAAGTTTTAAGCAAAGGTCTGAGCAAAGAGTTCTGCTTTAGAGATAGATGAGATGGCAGTTGTACCATCTAGTTGAAATAAAGGAGGGAAAGAAGAAGCAAAGTTACTGGAGATATTTTTGGCTAGGTGCCAGAAGTTATGAGGGGAATTAGATCTTAAAGATTTTGACACTATTAATGAAGGAGTTTTGACTAGCTGGAGAACAGACTTGGCATGATTCTGGGCAGAAATATAAAGCACATGAGATTCAGGTGATGGAAGCCTCAGGTACCTATTGTGGATTACCTCTATCATGTATAGCATAAGAACAAGCTGTGTTAAACCAAGGTTTGGGAAGTTTAGGTCAAGAAAAAGAGTGAGGAAAGTATGCCTCCATGCCAGACACTATCACCTGTATTATGCACTCAGCACACAGAGACAGTCTCTGACATGGAAGCAGCAGTCATTCGAAGGAAAACTAGCAAAATACCTCCTCAGGTCCCCCTAACTAGCAAAGGCAAAACACCAGAGGCACTCTGCTTAGTTGGATCCTGAGAAGGGATTGGAACGATAGGACAAGATACAGATATGAGATTGTGATTGGAGGAGCTCAATGGAGAAGATAGGGTAACAGATGGGTTAGAGGTTAAGAAAAGGTCAAGAATGTTGGGCATATTTCCAAGACAGTCAGGAATACGAGTAGGGTGTTGCACCTATTGCTCTAGTTTGTGGAGGATAGCAAAGTCAAAGGCTAGTTCACCAGGATGGTCAGTGAAGGGAGAGAAAAGCCAAAAACTGGTGATGAACACTGAAGTCTCCAAGAATTGAGATCTCCACAAAAGGGAATGTGCTCCACTTTGGAAGTTAAGTAGTCAAAGAATTTCTTACAGTCAAAGGAGTTATGTGAGAGGTATACAGCACAGATAAATTTAGTTTGAGAGTGACTATGTAGTCGTATCCAGCTTGTGGAAACCTCAGAAGATTCAAGAGTGTGGGCACAAGGGCAGGTGCGCACATTGCGCACACAAACACAACATCCAACTTTTGATTGAAAATGAGGATAGAGAAAGTAGGAGGGAACAGAAAAAGGGGCTACTGTCAGTTGCCTGCATCTCAAAGAGGAAAAGATGAGGTTTAGTAGAGGAAAGGTGGTGTTCTACAGATTGAAAATTAGTTCTAGGACTGTGAATGTTGTAGAAGTTAATGAAGAAAAAAAGAAAAGTTGAGTGGGTGTCACGACACTTAGGGATGATATCAGCAGAGCAGTCCAACCTGGGGACATTTCTGGTCCCCTCCCCAGACGGGGACTCTGAGGCTGGTGTAGGAAGTCACCATGATAATTTTGAATATTGAGTGAAGGGTGTGTGAGTAATTAGGTGTTTGTATTTTTGTGTGAAGGAAGAGAGTTGTCTTTAGAGGGCAGGCTGTGACTGCCCCCTTGTGATGTAAGACACAAAGGGAAACATTCAGTGAGGTCACAGCTGGGTTTAATGATAGGTTCATAGCACCCCCTGATCCAGAGCTTTAGGCTCACTGGGAATAATTATTGTTTTGGCAGGTGCCTAGTGCCTCCCCTCCTCCTCTCACATGGATAAAACTAGCAACACCTTGACCAGCATGGCCAAAAGACTGATGGATGATAATTTCTCCCATTTCATGGGGGGAGCATAGAGGAGGAGGCAGCAGACACCTGCCAAAACGATAATTACTCCCAGTGAGGTCTAAAGCACTGTTCAGAGGTTTAAAGAACTGTTCTGGGGGTGCTGTGAACTTATCATTAAACCCAGCTGTCACCTCACTGAATGTTTCCCTTTATGTCTCACAACACAAGGGGGCAGTCACAGCCTGCCCTCTAAAGACAACTCTCTTCCTCCACACAAAACTACAAGCACCTAATAACACACACACCCTTCACTCAAAAATTTTAAAATCATCACGGCGACTCCTACACCAGCCTAGGAGTCCCCATCTAGGAAGGGGACCATAAATATCCCCAGGTCGGACTGCCTTTCTGTCGACATATCATACAGAAGCTCATACATACAGGACATATCAGAAGCTTTGGATAGAGTCTGGCACAAAGCTTTGATTTCCAAACTACCCTCCTACGGCTTCTATCCTTCTCTCTGTAACTTCATCTCAAGTTTCCTTTCTGACCATTCTATTGCTGCTGTGGTAGACAGTCACTGTTCTTCTCCTAAATCTATTAACAGTGGTGTTCCTCAGGGTTCTGTCCTGTCACCCACTCTCTTCTTATTATTTATTAATGATCTTCTAAACCAAACTTCTTGTCCTATCCACTCCTATGCTGATGATACCACACTGCACTTTTCCACATCTTTTCAGAGACATCCAACCCTTCAGGAGGTAAACATTTCACACAGGGAAGCCGATGAACGCTTGACTTCTGATCTTTCTAAAATTTCTGATTGGGGCAGAGCAAACTTGGTATTGTTCAATGCCTCAAAAACTCAATTCCTCCATCTATCAACTCGACACAACCTCAATCATTCATCCCTTTCTCTGGTAAACTCTGGAACTCCCAGCCTGCTTCTGTATTTCCACCTTCCTATGACTTGAATTCCTTGAAGAAGGAGGTTTCAAGACACTTATTCATCAATTTTTGACTACTGCTTTGACCCTTTTATGGGACTGGCATTTCAGTGGGCACTTTTTTTTTATTGGATTTTTGTTGCCCTTGACCAGTGTCATTCCTACATAAAAAAAAAAAAAAAAAGGGGAGACTATTCATTTGGTTAGAGTCAGTTTTAAAATGCCTCCCATTCTCTCATGGCCTTGAGAATAGCACACCAGTAAACATGACCTTGGGAGATCCAGGGAATGGGGGCAATGATCCTCCAGACAGCATTAGGTATTATGTATTTGCTTTCCCCATCCTAACACCCAATTGGCACTCATAGAGGATGTGGGTCCTGCTGCCCACCTGTATGAGTTGCCAGCTATGCATTACTACTGCAGTATTGCCACGCTGGGTGAGCGAGGCAGCCTGGCAATGATAGCACAGTTGAGTTTTATGATGGACAAGGGAACAATAAATTGCAGATTTTTTTGTTTATCTATTTTTAGTGGAGAAACAACAAGCATAAATTAAAAAAAAAAAAAGTAAACTGTAGGATCCATGGAGTCTCTTTTTTTATAACTATTTGATTGAATTTCAATGGGAAAAAAGATTTAGAAAAACTGGAACTGGAAGAAAACCTTCACCAATCTTTTACTTCACATCAGTCAATGATATCTGACTCCTGAAATATCACAATCACACATGATGCCCATGTTATTTTCTTAGGTATGACAAACATTGGTAGACAGTCTTTTGAGTTTGTGTAGTGTCCAACACCTTACAAGATGCTCATTTTGCAATGTAAAAGTGGAATTATATATTGCCTCAAGTATGATCAAGAGTGGTAAAGGAACTGTGGTATCCAACAACATCCCACTGTGCTGCCAGGCTGTCTCACTCACCCAGCATGGCAATACTGCAGCAGAAACACACAGCTGGCAACTCACACCAGCAGGCCATGATATCCACTAGACATAGACAGGGCCTACATTCTCCACAAGTGCCAGCCTATTTTCTCACAAGCTTGTTTTGTACTGAGAAAGGGGTAATATTTTACTTTTTCACCAGTGTCAACATGGCTTTTCTTAAGGTGCCGTCACACTAGCACATTTTCTGTCAGTTTTTCCAATCAACTCTGGTTTCTGTCAACTTTTACCTCTTTCCATCATCTTTTTCTGTCTGCATTGTCAAACAGAAGTGACAGTCTTCAGAGAGGAGGGTTGTTGTCAACTTTTGTTATCAATGAAAATCCATACTTAAAAATATAAAGATATACCAATTGTTTAAAAAAAAAATTTAATTAAACACATTTTAAATAAAGAAAAATACAAAATTGCTTAATTTTATGTCATTACATTTAACTTGTGGATATATAACAGCAAACAGTGGCTTGCATGATTTGACAGACGTTTACACTTTTGGAAGGTCTCTGTTTCTCTACTCCTACATGCTGGATACCATTTTAACTTGATTGGCTTGTCTACAATTTACAAAACTTGTAATAAAGTGCAGAACAGCAACTGCTTGCCTGTGCATCAGCAGAACTGCACTCACAGATAATTGGGGTCCCGGGCTGGCTGGGCCCACAGCCTGCCGGTATGAGTTGCCAGTTATGTATTTCTGTTGCAAATGTTACTACATTAGGCAAGCAAGGATACTGCTACACTGGGCAGAGGAGACTTGCAGGCAGCAGCTACTGTAGGTTTACAGAGAGAGAGAGAGAGAGAGAGAGAGAGAGAGAGAGAGAGAGAGAGAGAGAGAGAGAGAGAGAGAGAGAGAGAGAGAGAGAGAGAGAGAGAGAGAGAGAGAGAGAGAGAGAGAGAGAGAGAGAGAGAGAGAGAGAGAGAGAGAGAGAGAGAGAGAGAGAGAGAGAGAGAGAGAGAGCCTGAAGCCATGTTTGTTTACTGTTGACGAAAGTGCTCTGTTGATGAAACGGCTCTGTGTGTGTGACGGGAGACACTCAGGAAATTGTCGATTTTCAGAAAGTTGACAGAAAAAGTTGACGAAAATGTGCTAGTGTGACAGCACCTTTATCCTTCTCATTGGACAGAACTTCTCATTCTGACTAATTTGAACCCCATAACCCACCACAAATTATTTATAATGATGACAGCAATTTCTAAAGTTTAATTACATTAGGTTAGGAATAATATGTTAAATTAATTGGATTAGCTTAAATTAGTTTGGTTAGGTTAAGTTAGTTTCCTTAGGTTAGATAAATTTCATTAGGTTACGAGTATATCAGTTTGGTTAGATTAGGTTAGTTTTGTCAAGTTGTTAGTTTTGTTACTCATAAGGTTATGTTAGGTGGTGGTGCATGACAGCCAGCTGGCAACCACAGGCAAGCAGTAGCCAGCCCTCTCAAAGGGAACACTGCTGTTACTCAATTGTGAGGATGAAACCATTTTTTTCTGGAAGATTTCAGTCCTTGTATTAGCATGTTTTTTTTCGCTTTTATCACAAATCATTAGTTTCTGAGAGGATGGATGGTAGGGGTGAAAAATAAAAACTAATATTTGCAGGAAAAACAACAAACAGATGAATTCACAACTGGCTAAAAACTACCAGAAAAAATAGTTGTCTACAACAGAGAAACTGGTGAAAGAAAAATTTTACTAAGAAAGGTTAGAAATGTGTGGTCATGAAACTAGAGAATTAGTTTGCAATATCATGTGGGGCACACAAATGAATCTATTAAGCTAATGTTTATGGTAATACTTTTATTACTTTGCTGCTAAACAGAGACATGATGATATAATATACTTACTGTAATGTACATCTGTAAAAGTTTTAGACAGCACCCTCCTATAAATCTGCATTGAAATCAGGGGCATCTTCCAGAGCCAAGGTCCACTATAGTTAACTCACAAATCTGCATTGAAATCAAAGGTATCTTCCAGAGCCAAGGTCCACTATAGTTAACTCACAAATCTGCACTAAAATCAAAGGTGTCTTCCAGAGCCAAGGTCCACAAATTGTGAGCACAGTATGGCTCCCTTTACACACTGAGCCCTGGAACACTTCCTATGCACTTCAGAAAGTGGTTCATATGTAGGTGAAATATGTATTAAGTAATTTTTTTTGTCCATACATAAACTCAGTTTGTTCATTGTATCAAAACTATTGAACGACAGGCATTTTATAATGAGGCACATTTAGTATCCAAGATATATAAAGTACACTAGGAGTGTACTATTCAGCACAGTCCATCAGGGAGAGTGTCACTCATGGTGCCATGCCAGTCTGATTCCAACCGTCATCATAGAAACTTTGGAAGATTGTGATCTACATTTGTTATTATTCCTTTGAAAATGGCCACTTTCATCTTCACAACCTTGAAGCTTAACACTATTTCCTCTCTTGGTGAGTGTTAATGTATATTATTTCTTAACAAATCATGATTTCAGAAGCCATGGCAGCCTATCGAGGATGGGCTGCTTAGGTTAGGTTAGATACACTCACAATTCTCCACAGATCCCACAAGCTTGTTGTGAGGAAGGGCAGAAGTTATGTGACAAGGAGTTATTGTAACTTTTGCATTATTATACAAATGCACTCTTCTCATGGTGCAAAAAAAAAAAAAAAAAAAAAAAAAAAAAATTCCTCATTGGAGTACTTAGGTAACATATAACACAGTGGTGCATATCTTTAACACTGCAAATTGTTCATTCCTGAGATACTAATTTTCATAAAATTTACCATTAAGGTAGGTTAGGTTAGGTTTTGGGTATCCTTTTACTCTTACACCAGTCTCAACATAGCTTTTCTTACCCTTTTCATCATACACTTATCCCCCAGCTATAGCGGGTTTTGCTAACGCGGTTTAAAGCTATCACGGGAACAATAAAAAACACATTAAATGGGCTAACACGAATCCTAGTGGAGCTATCGCGGCCCATGAGTCGTTATATGTCCAGGATGTTCACGTGACAGCTACGTCATATTTCTTGGCCAGATTCGCTTGCTAATTGGCTGAATTTGACTGACATATTAGGCCGTGATTGGCTTGCACACTCCCGCTTCCTTATCCAGCCACTCTCCCGCTCCCCCATCCCTCTAGTCCTTCCCGCCACAGTTGACTAAGTGGCACGTGCCGTGGTGAATCTCAAGGTCACGCGTGTGTATCTCGGGACAATGGCCTCTACTCCCCCTCCTGGCCACCCAGGGAGATCGCTACCACCCAACCCGACCCAGCGAAAGGCAACAGCGGCGCCTGGGAAAGAAATCAAGAAGAGGAAGAACCTTACATATGCTGTGAAATATGAGATAGTGAAATTGATCGAGAGTGGACAAAGTAAAAATTCAGTGGGCGCTATTTACCTTAAGAAGGACCACATTAAGGCACATATGAACTTCACTAGTGATAGTGCTGGACATAATGCTGTGCGAAGCTCAAATCATGTCCTCCTCAAGACTGATCAATAAATAATGGTGAGATGAGGGAAAAAAAAAGGTGCCAATATGTTGAATTGTGTTGCTACTCTGGCGGGCCACGAACAATTTTTTTTTTTCCTATGTATTTTTAACAATGGCTATCGCGTTTTTAGCTATCACGGCGATGTTAAGGGACCAATTTCTCGCGATAGTTGGGGGTTGAGTGTATAGAGCTTCTCATTCTGAGTAATATGAAATCCCATATATACCCACCACAAATTGTTTTTAATGCTGACAGCAATTTTTAAAGATTTATCTGTTTTTGAGGCTGCCATGACAATGCTGAGAAGTGAATCACCAACGTGTGTGATGGACAGGCAGGCACTGAGGCACGCCAGTGAAGGTGTGTTCATCTGTGCATGCATATGTCACATCTGTTAGACAATCATGAAATTAGTCATGGTGATTGTTTCTTTTGTTTGAAAATGCAGCCGCTGGCCAATTAAAAAATACAGAATTAATTAAGCCAATCATAGCATTTTATTTCATCCTGTGGAGAGAGAAGCAGCTCAACCTGAAATATCTGAATTAGTCTGAAGAAGATATCTGTCGGCAGTGGGTGTCTCCTCAATTATTTTCAGTGCATCTCCAGATTTTATAAAGATAAATAAGATATTGACTTCATATTCACTTCTATGCCTTGCCAGTTAGGTTAGGCTAGTTTGGTTAGGATGGATTAGTTTTGTTAGGTTAGGGTTAGGTTAAGTTAGTTTAGTTAGGTTACATTAGTTTGGTTAGGTTAGGTTAATTTAGTTAGGTTAGATTAATCTAGTTAGCTTAGGTAGGTAAGGTTAGTTTGGTTTGGTTAGATTAGCTTCGTTAGGTTGGATTAGGTGATGGTGGTGGTGACAGCCAGCTGGAGGCCATGGGCAAGTGGCAGCCAGTCCTCTTGTGGGGAACACTGCAAGCGAGTGCTGCTGCTGTGTTACTTATTTATGAGAACAAAACTATTTTTTTCTGGTAGATTTCAGTCAGTTTTATATTAATCTGCTTTCTGTTTTTACCGTAAAGCATTAGTTTCTGATGGGAGATGGGTGGGGTAAAAAATAAAAACTAATGATTTGCAGGAAAACATGCAGATTCATTCAAAACAGACCAAAAAATACAAAAAGAAAAAAAATAATAATTTCATCTGCAATAGACTAGTACAAAAGAAAAGTTCACCAGGTTTAGTTTTTTTTTTTATGAATTTGTTTAAGTGTAGGTAGGGGATTATATATATATATATATATATATATATATATATATATATATATATATATATATATATATATATATATATATATATATATATATATATATATATATATATATATATATATATATATATATATATATATATATATAATTAATTAATTAATTTACGGTAGAAACGGTTAGTAGATTAATTCAAAACTCATCAAAATCTACTAGAAAAATGTAGTTTCGTCCAAAAATGTTAGACTAGTGGACTTATACAAATTTACCGTAATTCTTTTACCTTTTATTTATTTATTTATTTATTCAATTTATTTTATCTTATTTTTTTTGTTGAATCTGAAAGAAAAGATTACAATAGTAGGGCTAAAAAGTATTATATTTTTTTTTCTTTCGAAAATCAAGGTGGGTATCAGGAATATCTACCCTTTCTCCCACTCCCCAGTAACACAGTCACCACTGTCTTACCTTCGCGCATCTTTTGGTCCAGCTCCTCCAGGGTGGGCTCGATCAGCTCCCACCCTTCAGGAGGAGGCTTCCTGCTGCGCCGAACCTTGGGCATGAGGTCGCTAAAACAGTGGCGGTCCCCGGTGATGTTAGGCAGGGAAGTTACTCCAACTGGAGAAATACCACACGCAGATGTACTACTCTACAACAGCAGTGGATCGGATTAGCCTGTTTCTAGAGATTACCTTTCCAACGTTCTGTTAAGAAAAGTCTTGTTTACAAGATCTTGATCTTGATGTAAAAGATGGCTCTTTACTTGCGTCCTAAATCACAGTTTTCCCTTGCTCCATTCCCTAATCGCTAATAATAGACCATATTTCGTTATATTATAATACTTGCAGATTGTCAAGCTAGAATAGGATAATAAATAGGGATACTTAAGAGATGAACGCACCCAAAACGCGGAAGTAGCGAGAAATACCAGCATACATTTCATTTCATAACTGATGCATGTACAGTACCATGTAGCAAGTTTTACTAGTCACAGTGGCCAACATCAGGCATCTTTTTGACCCGGAATGTCTTAACCAGGCTACGGCATATAACTATATGCCTGTTCTTTAAATGTAACAACTATTAAACAAGAATAACCAATGCGTTTGCCTGTCTCCATCCTTCGATCGGAAAAAAAGCAAATAATTGACCCAATATGATTACTTTTATCCAACAAACAATATCACAAAGCCTGGAAGACCAGCAATTCACTTTTAAATGGCATAAACTTCAAGGAGCGAGTGGTTAAGGCTGCTGCGGTCTCTGTAAGGGATACATTGCCAATGAAATGTACGACACTTTCTTTGGGCAGCATGCCAGACATCTCCACTCGTCTGTTCTTCAGTGGTCAAGAGGGCAAAGCTCCGAGGAGCTAGAATTCCAAGCCCTTGTGACAACTGAAAAAGATGCCTATAGGTGTCTTCAGTTCTTCGCAAGCGCCTCAGAAACAGGCATTTTCCGACACGTTCCTTTTGCACACGTTTCCTGTGCAAAAGGAACCTTACAACTACCCCGGGTCGCAGGCTTCCTAAGTGCTTGCGAGAATTGTGGGCAGGTGGAGTAGAGGGAAAGAAGCAACCACTCATGGGGAGTGATGCAAACATGTTAGATGAAAACAAGCTAATGTGCATGTATTGTTTTAAATTAAACCTTTAACATGCAGAATTACCTGCATACAAGTCAGTCATGAATGAAAACCATTATTAAAACTTTAGCGTGAATTGTTTCATATTAAGTGAATAGCAGCATTTGCTTACAATGGGTGAGGAACAGTCGAGCCTTCCAGCGGCGAGCATCATTTGGTCGGGCAGGTAAAGGTGTCTGAATGACCTTCTTGTCTTGGGCCACGACTTCTAACACATCATTGTGTTCTGATACAATGCCATAATGTAGTGTGGGATCATAACTGATACTGTAACGTTGTTTTAAGTACCCCTTAAGTGTAGAGCGGTTCTCAAAGAACACGGAGCAGTTTCAGGTAACTTAAACAAACACTACAAAATCTTTTTTATTTTTTTTTCTTAATATTCCTTAATATTTTTGATATTTTTTTCATATATTACAATACATCAAATTAAAATCAAAAGTCAGGTATGGTATTGTATTCTAATTAAATCATGTTGTATTTCATATTAGTATTGTTTGTAATATTAGATAACACTATCGTAATTTGTATAGGGTTTGTTGATAGTATTATCTTCATGTTTAGCAATCTGTTTTCAAATGTTCAGCCACTCCAAATCCTCCCTCAGCCACAATCATAAAAAAAACATCATGGCACAGAACACAGACACAGAGCCTTCACCATTCACTGAGCAAGGCATAGCTCAGAAGGACAGTAGCGACACCCCAGCCATGGAGGAGAAGTATGCCTCATCAGAAGAAGAGGAAGATGTGGACGTATAGGAGGAAGAGGAAAACCACGTAATAGACCAGCAGGACAATGTGAGGATCGGGGTGTCCATTAGGAAGTCTGACAAGGACACATGGCCCCTTACAGGCGACACACTCCATATTGGAATCAAAGATGGTCAATATAAGGTGGGTCACGACGCTGGGAAAAACGATACAGTGGGGGTCATAAGAACCACAAGGGCCCATTTGACAAACTCTGCAGATCAAGGGGACACCATCCCCAACAGCCCTCTCTCTGCCCACTTTCTCCGTGAACGGCGGGGAAGAAGAACCCGCTCTCCCAGGAAATGATGCAGCGTCTCCAGGTAATCCAGCACAACGTACTGACTTGGGACACACGTAAGTTTGACTTATGCAACACATATAGACAATTTGACCCAGACCTCATACTTATTAACAGTCATGAATTAAAAGACAATGCAAGACTTAAAATCCCTGGTTTTAGAATTTATCAAAAAAATATCTCTAATGAAGGAATAGACGGTGTGGCTATCACGATTAGGAAAAACATAAGACATAGGATAGAGGATGATTTTCTATCAGAGACTCCTGCCGTAGTAATAGTCTCCAGACGGCCCCATTACGGTAGCCACAACTTACCTTCCCCCCAGATGACCTTAGATCTCCCACCCCGACTTCTTAAGATTTCTTCACTGACAGAACCCAGTTTTCATAGTTGGTGACCTAAACGCTAGACACCTGACTCAAGGAACAAGTACTAACCAAGTAGGACGGGACCTCCTAGACTACTTGAGACACCAAACAGCTCACCGTATTGGACCAGATTTCCCAACCTATTATGGACCCCACTCCTCCTCATCTCCCGACATAATCCTCACAAATAGAGCAAACTATCTTCACTAATCTATAAATCCTGGCCCTCTAATGACAAGTGACCACATTCCCATTATCTTAGACATCTCAACCTCCCCTGTTCTCCCTTCTACCACTCCCACTTAAGCCTACAACGAGACGAATTGGGAACGGTTCACAAATGATGACAGTCTCAAGATGACAGACCTACCGGACATTTCACACAGTACACTAGAGGGCATAGATCACGCCCTTCAGGCATGGACAAATACAGTAAAAAGTACTGCAGATCACCACATACTGAAGAGAACATACGCCATACAGCTATGCCCCACTAGATGAACACAAATGACTAGGACACAGTTCAACGCTCTTAGAGAACAGGCAACCAGGACTGGCTGGACATACATCAACTACAGATGATACTCACAACTCAGACTGGCACTGCAGGACACCAGACGTGAGGAATCTAGGACGCACTGGGGCAAGAGACTGGCTGGCTTAGCCACCAGCCATAAAGACCCCAAGGTGTTCTGGAAAAAGGTGAGGTTCCTATCAGGACGCTGAACCACAACTGACCTGTACCTCATAGACGAACATGGACAAAGACACTACATGGACAAAGAAAAAACACAGCTGCACACCACCTGGGAACGTGTTTTCCAGGAAGAGGAAATAGATGATACAGATGATGATGACATAATGGATTACCTGAGACACCGTATTCAGGAGACAATCCCGTTTGATGCAGCACACTCAGCAAGGTTGCAGGGTGACTCCCCACTCAGCTGCTGGATATCATCTCTGGAGTTGGCCCGGGCCATCCAGTCCACCATAGCCACCTGTCCAGGTAGGAGTGGGATCAACAAGACGATCCTCTCAAAACTCCCGGACAGCATCAAGGATCGCCTCTTGGAGATCTTCAATGCAGCCCTGTCAGCAGGTTACTTTCCTGACGACTTCAAGGAGGTGGAGATGAGGATGGTGGTAAAGCCTATGAAGGTCCCTACCCGCCCAGACAGCTACCATCCCATCTCCCTTCTGGAAGTCCCGGGAAAGATCTTTGAGAGGACCGTCATGAGTAGACTCCAGAGCCACCTGGATGGAAACAACTTCTACAACCCCGAGCAGTATGGATTCAAGAGAGGAAGAGGCACCACACACGCCATCACAATAGATATGGAAATGCTTGCACTCCATCAGGCATCCAGATTCAGATGCCATCTTGTTCTCCGGGATGTCAGCAAAGCATTCAACAAAGTGTGGCATCTTGGCCTTAGGTACAAGGTGTTACAGCTGGGTCTTCCAGACCCAGTAGGCAAACTACTTTGCGACTTCCTGGAGGCCAGAACAGCAAGAATAAAGGTGGGGAATTTCAGAGGCCCACCTTTCCCCCTTCAGACTGAGGCCCCCCAGTGTAGTGTCCTCTCCCCTACGCTCTACAGTCTACACGATATATACAAGCAACTGCCTGGGCTCAGAGGCTGGCACAAACGTCCAGTATGCGGACATCTCCCAGGTAGTGTTTTATCCAGGACGGTCCAGAAACATGCTCAATGCCTGCACCGAGAGAGAGATCACCAGAGTCAACAACTTCGCGAACATCGCTAAGTTCACAGACATCCCCCTCGCCACCAGAACCCCAGTCCCTCTCCTGGTTGAGAGTGAGCCAGTGGAATTCTCCCCAAGTGGCTCCCTACTCGGTCTACGAATGTAATGCCACCCCCCCCTCCGGTTCCCCCCTCCTCCCTCCTCCTCACCGGTCCGATCAGAGCTCTAATGAGACGAGGCAAGGATCTTCACGGTGAAGAAGAAAAAAGAAGAGGAAGAGAGAAGAGGTGAAGCACGCACACACACAAGAAAAAAAAAATTTTTGATTGGTAATGGTTCTCGCCTTTATCGTCATGGCCAGAGGGTAGGGAGAGGTTAATTATCACACAGTACCTACAGTGTGGCTTTATTATGAGGATCGAAAAATATAAAAATAGCAAAAATAATTAAATGAATAATACTGATGGGATTCTTTGGGTTGACTGACCCACTATGACACTTTATCGAGAGGTTAATCTAGAAAAAAAAAAAAAAGGCACTTGAAATTCTGGTATGGCATATACACTTATACTCCGTTACTTAACACTACGAATACACAAGAAAATAATTACTTTTATAACTCCTCAAGAGTACCATTGATTCTGGGCACCGTTATATCCCTAAATAGCGTCACAGCCTTCATCCATCACTTCTCTACGGCAATAATATTGCTCACAACACATTCACAGTAGACTATATTTGACTAAAGAAACATTACATGGCTAACACTTTCCCAAGACTCTGTGGCCTGTCTCCACGTGGGACCAACACCGGCTATTTTATCTGTTGCCAGAGGGAAGGGAGACGCCATTCTGTCAACACGTACAGTCACTATATCTTCACTAGAGACATGAATAATAAACATGAACACAGTAATATTCACTTCTAAATAAAAGAAAAATCAAATATTTCAGAGCTACAAGACCCACCTGTTGCCAGAGGGAAGGGAGACGCCATTCTGTGCTCTCCCCCTCAACACCCACCCCCAGGCCTCTGAAGTTATTGGAACCTTAGCTAGTTCTCTCTCTCTCTTCTTTCACAAGTAATTTTAGTGAACCGTGAGTTTAAATAAAAATGCAGGAATAATTGGCTAGCAAGGTGAGCATATAGGCTGGACATTAGTTGAAGTTAATAATTGAATTCTAAATTACTAACATATTTTATAAGCTAGGGAATGACACCTTATGAGTTACTGGCAGGCTGACGCAACATGATGTAATCCTATTATTCGTATTACCACTGATTAGAGAAAACCACAGTTGAAATAAGTAAAGACTATTTATAACAAATGTTTCAAGACTTCTAAATCACTCCCACGAATACACGCCTTATAAATATACTTTTTCATATAATTACTAAACCTTTAATTACCGCTATTATCCTCCTCTTCACCGCAAGCTACAAAAGAAAACAATTATTGGGGAGACTCAAAGAAACAAAGAAATAATAAAAAGGAGCGTTACACACGCCCATTCTCCCAGAGTTAAACTCACGGTGAAGAATACATGCAAAATCCTACCTATACACTTTCCCTATCCTATCCATACATAAGGTCTACTAAACAGCTGACACTGACTCAACCACTTACCCTTGAGTCGCCTGACTCGTACATTTCTTCCCGTAGGAAATTGTACCAACACCTTTCACATACAGAATACTTACAGGAAAAGAGAACTTGGACCCCAGTCACCCTCTGCTCTACGGGTAATCTATGGAGAAGTCACCTGACTAACTCCGTCACTCTCTTTATTCCCCGTCTCATAGAAAAGGAATAATCTATTACATTCGCAGCATTCGACACATTCGCCAACATTCACACAAATCATTCCTCTTACTACAACGAAGACTGGGGTAATACGTCCTCAAGGGAAACTTAGGACCCGTTAGAGGTGATGACTGTAACTTGAGGAGGAAGTAACCAAGTACGACGTTCCCTGGAAACCTCACTTCTCGAACTAAAGCCCACAAGAATGGGGTACACTTCCCCGAACTGAAACACATAAGCTACCATCTGGTATGAACTGTTTTGACACGATGAGAATTTGGGGACGACTTTCCCGAAATGCCCCACTCTATTTGTGGCTGAGACAGTGTCACTGACCTTCGAACACTTGTGACGGATGAGGATTTCCTGCTCTTAACTCACTTCATTCCTAACCCTCACATCCTATACATTATAACACTGTTCACTTCTCACTCCTGAGTTCGTGCATCACATTAGCACTCCTCAATAAGACGTCTGGGAGGTCGACGGCGGCGGGGAGGGAGGTCTTGATCCTCCTTCTCCTCCTCCTCAACACATCCGTCTGAATAGTTCTCCTCCAACTCCGGAATAATTTCACTCCGGCTCACATACGGTTTCACCTTTTCTGCTGCTCTTTGTACTAACTTCCCAGAATAGGGGTCCTCCACTACATACAGTTGACCGTCCCAGATTACCTCACTCACTCGATATGGTCCTTTCCACTTAGCATTCAATTTGGTAGAGGTACCAGGCAACGGAGTTTCTGATTTCACCCACACCAAGGACCCAACTGAGACCTTTTCATCACGTCGTTTTCTGTTCGCCACTGCACGGTACCTCCTCTGTGACGTCACACTAGCGTCTTTAATCATGCGCTTAAGTTGCTGAACGTCACTATCTTCAGACTGCACCGTCAGGAGAGGCGCCGTGACGAAACGAGGTGGCTGTCTTGCGAAAAATGCTACATATGGAGAGACCCCCGTGCTGCTATGTACTGCCAGATTCATGTGTGACTGACATTCACTGAGAAGGGCGGGCCACCTTAACCCTTATACTGCGCAATTATGATTTCAGGATAGCTGCAGGGTGCGCAAAAAATGGCAAAAAATCAACTTGCTTGAAAACTATCTTTGATCTTTTGAAACTCAAAGGAGACAAGTAGAGCACTGAAATGTGAAATAAAAAATGAAAAAAAATACATTGTGTGGCAGTGATGGATGGCTGAAGTTCTTTGGAAAGTGGCTGGGGGCCAGCGACAGGGGAGCCGGGAAGGTGTCAAAGAGATCATTTTCCTGTTCTTTCTGCCAGTGTGAATCATCAGAAAGTGTTGAGAGTGATTCCTCAGAATCTTCTATCAATGGTGTCAATGGCATATTACGGGCTTTGCCTGGCAGTGAGGCAGCGGCAGCGTGCTCCTGACCTTGAGAGGCAGGAATGTGTTTACAGGATTTCTTGGGCTTTCGCACAGCACCAGAAGTTGATTGCTGTAAATAATCTACATCATCAGGGCCTAGTCCAAGCTTTCTTTTTACTATCTTCTTCTTTTTACGACATCTGCCTCCCCCATGGCCATGAATGTGGGAGCCAGGAGGCTGGCCAGCATCGGAAGATGATAATGAATTACCGTCTTCCATGACTGCCTAAGGCTGACTGAGACAATAATGCCTATATGGAGCGAAAGAGAGATGATGTTGCCAAATGATGTTCATTGGATTTTACGGTGGCTGTGCGGGAACTTTTGAAATGCAGCTTAGAAAACCTGTCATCTTAAGATGTCTCGCGCAGTTGGTCGAACAGCATCTTAAGATGTCTGGCGCAGTTTACGGGTTAAAGGGTAACCCTTGCACATTTGGGACAGCACGGTCTTCAGGGTCCGGTGCATTCTCTTGATGAGTCCATTTGACTGGGGGTGATAGGGAGTGGTGTAGAGCAGTTCTATCCCATGAAGACCAGCCCAGGTTCTTAGTTCTCGTCCCGTGAACTCCAAGGCATTGTCACACAGGATGGAGAGTGGCCGGCCAAAGTCAGAGATGTATTGGGAAAGCTTAGCTACTATACCCTGAGCATGTTTTGTTTTTAGAGGATAAAATTTTACATACCTAGAGAAGTGGTCTATGATGGTGAGGATATACCTTTGACCTTCCTGTCCGTTGGTCATGTCAGTGAGATCAATGGCAATCCTCTCCAATGGCTGTGACACTATAGGTAACTCTCGGTATGGCTGTGACATTCCTCGGTTGTGTTTGAATTTTTGGCAGTTTAGACACTCTTTAAGATACTGTATTACATCCGACTTAATAGTAGGCCAATAAAACAACCCTTCTGCCTGCTTGAGGGATTTGAACTGCCCAAAATGTCCTGATTGATCATGAGCAACTTCTAGTGCCTTTCTGACTAGGTGTCGGGGTACTACTACAGTGTAATTTAGACTGCCATCTTTGGTCTCTCTAACATAGTGCAGCACACCATCCAGAACTTCAAACTGATCAAGGGTTGCCTTAGCAATCTTTCGCCCTGGCAACACCCCACCCTTCAAGTAGTCTAAGAGTTCATTCCAAGTTGGATCTTCGCGCTATCCTTTAATGAATTCCTCTCGGGTTAGGCCTAACCAGGTAACGTTGGGTTGATGTGTGATAAGCCTAACAGGACGTGACAACTGATCAGCCACTACATTATCTTTTCCCTTTACATACTTTACGCGAAAGTGATACTCGCGCATTTCCAGCATCCACCTAGTTACTCTGGGCGACTTAGTCCGCCTACGGAAGATAGTAGTAAGCGGTTGGTGGTCGGTTTGAATCTCAAAGTTGGTTCCCCAAAGGTAATGGTGGAAATGACGGCAAGCTAACACGACAGCTAACGCTTCTTTGTCGGTGACTGAATACTTCTGCTCACACTTACTGATCTTCTTAGAATAGTAACCTAGAGGTCGGACACTTTTATCAGGTTGAACTTGGTGCAGTACCGCTCCTACGCACTCATCGCTAGCATCTGTGACTAAGACCAGAGGAAGTTCAGGTTGATAACTAGCCAAAATGGGCGTTGACATAAGTTTTGTTTGGAGAGCCTCGAATGCAACCTGACATTCATCCGTCCAACTGAACTTTACATCCCCTTTCATGAGATTTGTGAGAGGCATGGCTATCTTTGAAAAATTGGGTACAAATTTCCGATAAAACCCACACATGCCAATAAATCTCCTAACTTGCTTGACATTTTTAGGTGGAACTTGTTCTCTAATTGCTTCTAGATTTTTCTGATCAGGAGTACTTCCATCCTTAGAAACTCGGTGACCTAGAAATTTCACCTCCTGCTTCACCAAGTCGCACTTAGTCAGATTCAGCTTGATACCTTTCTCCTCTAACAAGGCGAACAGTCTACCCAATCTTTCCATTAGCTGGTCGAAGTTCTCAGCCCATAGAATGATATCGTCTAGATAGTTTTTGACCCATCCCTCATGCAACAAAGGCGTCAAGATTTCGGCCATCTTGCAAGAAAAGATTGCGGGTGCGCAACTCAGTCCGAACGGTAACCGACGGAAATGATAGTGATATTCCATCAGAGAAAGTTGTTAGATCTCGGCTTTCCTCATCCAAGACTATCTGGAAGTATGCATCCTTTAAATCTAGTGTGGCATAGTACTGGTGACCTGCCGCGACATTGACCAAATCCTCAAGCCGAGGTAATGGGTAAAGATCCGCAGCTAGCCGTTTGTTCATCTGTCTAAAATCCAAACACATTCTCTTACTCCCATCAGGTTTGTTCACGAGGACAATTGGAGACAGCCATGCTGCACTCGAAGGTTCAATCACACCTCTCTCCTCCATCTCCACTAGCATTTGAGATACTAACATCTTAGCATGTTCAGGATAACGGTACATAGGAGATTGGCAAGGGTTTGGGTCGGACACGGCAATGTGGGCAGGTTCACCCGAGATGGTGCCTATGTCCTTCTTTTCTAACATGAACAGCTTCTCATGTGATAACACTACATTGGACAATTGTTTTTGTTGATCATTCGCGAGGTGAGCCCAATTCTGTTGATTAATGAGTCTCCGCAAACGTTCTGCTCGGGTACCATTTCCTTCTACCACATCATTCTGAGGTTCCAACTCATTCTCAATACGGGTGTGGCACACTTGTGAGGATGTATCCTCGACTGGACCAGAATATTTCTCATAATAGGCCAATACTGTACCTGTCTTTAGGAACTTATGTACCTTGGACAAATTGTCTACAAGTACGGGAATGGTTTGGGTTTCACTGACTTCTACTAACAACGGGCAGGTTTGAGAAGAATGTCGAGATTGAGGATATACCAACAGACTCGATCCCGAGTGTTCATCAACCTCAACCTGAATTACTTTACCCTGATGGGGCTTCAGATGAACCATATCTTTGAGCTGAACTCGGCTCTTCTCTTCACATTGAACGCTCATGGGAAGAGATTGACAAACCCTTCCTACACAAACTCGAGTCTTACGGACATGAGAAACAGAATATGAGGTTCCTCCCCAAAGCATCATCTTCTCCCGCAGATTCCAAGTTAAGCTTGACCGCTGAATAACATCACAACCTAGCAACAAATCTCTTTGGAGGTATGAATCTGGCACTACTGAAATCCACTGTTTGCACACTTCTTGATCTCCCACATGAATTTCAACTTTTACCATCCCAAGAACTTTTAACGGATCTCCATTTACCGCTGATAATGATGGCAAACACCTGGATTTATCTACTTCAAGACTCAGCCTACGTACCGTACTTCGCCGGATTAGGGTTACACAACTACCTGTGTCGAGTAACGCAGAACAGAGTTTACCACTAACTATGAGGTTGAATACAGGTGATAGATCTTCTCGGCCTAGTCATTGAGTAGAATCACCAACTGATACGTTGGGTGTTCCTTCTGTCAATTGTGTGTTACGGACTGACTGGGATTTCTTGGGAAGGGCACTTGTTCTCCCATCATTTTTCTGGGGAACTGAAGGTGTCCGTGGGGTTTTTCCCGGGCATGTGGGATTACCCCGACGGCAGCCGTACCTCCTACAATCGAAACAGTGTCCCCTTTCTGGTTTCCTCCAACAATCTCTCAGGGAATGAGTTTCAGTTTGGCAAAATGCACAGAATTTGCGAGGTGACGAAGGTGCTTTGGAGACACATGACCTACTTATTTGTTGTTGCAACTGATCTAGTTTAGCAGCAATTTTTGACAAATTATTTTCAGACTGGGGAGAGGAAATATCTGATTGGATGCTGGCTAAACTCTGCGAGTTACTGCGAGAGCAAGAACGAGAGGTATCCTCCCCAGGATGATTAGGAACTGAATTGACTGACGCATGTTTTTGCATTAGCAAGATCCGTTCATTTTCTACATGTCCAAGGAATTTGTTCAAGGGAATATTGTCATCCATGAACGTCTCAAGAAGATCTTTACTGCTCTTGGGGAATCCCTGCAATAACTTATGTTTGAGAAGCTTGTCTCGATCAGGTAGAATTTCACCATGAAATGTCCCTCGGATAGCTGCATAGTGACATTTGAACTTGTGAACAAAGGATTGAGGGTTTTCTAGCCAATCATAGTGAAAAGAGTCACTCTGTCTCCAAGCTTGATCAAAATTCAGGTCCACGCCAAACTCTTTGGTTAGGTATGTCTTACAGTCCTCCCATACCTTTACTTCTCCCTGTCTTTGCGCTGTGTGAATCATAACCGCCAAGTCCCCATCAACTCGCGACTTAGCCACTTCCAGTCTAGCGTCTGAATTACTTGTGCACCGCTCAACCGACTCGAAAAACATCTGTAACCGTGCCGCTGAGTTTAAACGTTGCAATTCGTCCAACTCTAAGATCTTAATGTCACTCGGCTTGACTCTAACCTCTGAGGTTGACTTCGCAGGGGTACTTGTCATGACTGGGGCTAATGGCATGGAATGACTAGGGAGTGAGGTTTGAACTTGCAACTGACTGTTGGAAAGAACGGCTGGAGTACCTCCTCCCTCTGGGGAAACTGCCCTACTCAGCGAGTCCTCCAATCCATCAATTCTCATTGACATATTTTCAAGTTTAGCCACCATAAACTTCATTGTATCTATCATTACCTGATTGGCATTGACCTCTGATTCTCCCTGCTCTGGATTTTCCCATCTAACTCCACCGTATTCTTCATTCTTCTCCATATCTATTAGTGACTCTATGCGATCCATGTTGAACTTTAGTGTACAGGGCCAAATAGACGAGCTTTGGCTTTGCTAATATTCATAGCCAACTTTTGTTGAATTTGAGCCTTGGCACTGGTTTCGAAATGTACTCCATCTCTTCCAAGGGTAAACACAAAACTGTTAAAATTGATACACAAGAACTGTTTACTTTTAAGCAAAGCGGCATTCACTGCACGTTTTATCTTTTTATAGCGTTCATTCGGAATTACTGGTCTGCTAGATGGATACTGTCTATTTTCTATTTCTACCAAAATAACCTTCGAACCGCAATTTCGTTCAATTTCTTTGCCAATGTTCAGAATTGTATCTGTTAATTCACGAGGCTGTGTATTAGGATTGATGTCGTTGCTTCCTAACCAGAGGAAAGTGAGGTCATGTCTCCATGCCAAGACGTGATTCAATCTCTCGTCATTAAAGAAATTCCTAGCTCTTGCTCCTCCTGCACGATATATCCTTACTTCTGAATTCTCCACTTCCACATCAAACCTACATGGTACCTGGCTATGACCTACAACAGCCACTTTGAACATTACTTGACCCAATATTACCCAACTGTCAGTACTCTGTCTCTCCCAATACGACTGGCCAAGACTACAGCGAATCCCACCGCTATGCCACCAGTGTAATGCCACCCCCCCCTCCGGTTCCCCCCTCCTCCCTCCTCCTCACCGGTCCGATCAGAGCTCTAATGAGACGAGGCAAGGATCTTCACGGTGAAGAAGAAAAAAGAAGAGGAAGAGAGAAGAGGTGAAGCACGCACACACACAAGAAAAAAAAAAACATTTTTGATTGGTAATGGTTCTCGCCTTTATCGTCATGGCCAGAGGGTAGGGAGAGGTTAATTATCACACAGTACCTACAGTGTGGCTTTATTATGAGGAACGAAAAATATAAAAATAGCAAAAATAATTAAATGAATAATACTGATGGGATTCTTTGGGTTGACTGACCCACTATGACACTTTATCGAGTGGTTAATCTAGAAAAAAAAAAAAAAGGCACTTGAAATTCTGGTATGGAATATACACTTATACTCCGTTACTTAACACTACGAATACACAAGAAAATAATTACTTTTATAACTCCTCAAGAGTACCATTGATTCTGGGCACCGTTATATCCCTAAATAGCGTCACAGCCTTCATCCATCACTTCTCTACGGCAATAATATTGCTCACAACACATTCACAGTAGACTATATTTGACTAAAGAAACATTACATGGCTAACACTTTCCCAAGACTCTGTGGCCTGTCTCCACGTGGGACCAACACCGGCTATTTTATCTGTTGCCAGAGGGAAGGGAGACGCCATTCTGTCAACACGTACAGTCACTATATCTTCACTAGAGACATGAATAATAAACATGAACACAGTAATATTCACTTCTAAATAAAAGAAAAATCAAATATTTCAGAGCTACAAGACCCACCTGTTGCCAGAGGGAAGGGAGACACCATTCTGTGCTCTCCCCCTCAACACCCACCCCCAGGCCTCTGAAGTTATTGGAACCTTAGCTAGTTCTCTCTCTCTCTTCTTTCACAAATAATTTTAGTGAACCGTGAGTTTAAATAAAAATGCAGGAATAATTGGCTAGCAAGGTGAGCATATAGGCTGGACATTAGTTGAAGTTAATAATTGAATTCTAAATTACTAACATATTTTATAAGCTAGGGAATGACACCTTATGAGTTACTGGCAGGCTGACGCAACATGATGTAATCCTATTATTCGTATTACCACTGATTAGAGAAAACCACAGTTGAAATAAGTAAAGACTATTTATAACAAATGTTTCAAGACTTCTAAATCACTCCCACGAATACACGCCTTATAAATATACTTTTTCATATAATTACTAAACCTTTAATTACCGCTATTATCCTCCTCTTCACCGCAAGCTACAAAAGAAAACAATTATTGGGAAGACTCAAAGAAACACAGAAATAATAAAAAGGAGCGTTACACGAATATCCACCAGGGGATACACTACACACATCACAGCAAGAGTGGCGCAGGCACGATCTACTCTGGCCACTCTCTACCAATTCAGGGACCTGGACAAGGGAATCAAGCTCCACCTTGTGAAGACCCTGGTGATCCCGGTGTACCAGTCTGACTTTCCCCCGATCAATCCTCCCACATTTTTTCTTTCATTTTCTCTACATTTTCTTATTGAATATTTCTTCTTTTTATTGTATTATATTTTTATTTTATTTTATCAATTTTTTAATAAATTTATTTAATCAATTTATTTATCAATTTTTTATGCATCTTTTCTTTTCGTTTTTCGTGGAGCAGTTAGTGGTTGTGGTAGCGCTGTGGATGACATTGGCAGATAGACAGAGAGGGCAGCCGCTCCTTCCGCCAGTCATTCTGTGTCAGTACACACCGGCAGTTAATGGTGGTGGGAGCACTGTGGAGCAATTAGTGGAGGACTATACAACATGAATTATGGAGGATACCAAGTATAATGAAGTATGGAATTATTTGAATTATGGGAAATACCTTGAAGGTGCAAATAAGGAAAAAAAAGCGTGACATTAGGAAAAAAAAGTGAACCATTTCTTGTGCAAAATGAAGAATTATATCATAAACCAAAGAAGGGAACTGAAAATATGCCGAAAAAAATTGTGTTGAGTAAAGATAAAAAAGAAAGGATAATTCAAGCTTGTCATGATAATCAGGAGGACACTTTGGAAGGGACAAAACGTTCAATAAAATATCACAAATATTACTGGAAAGGCATGAAAGATGATGTAAGTGTGACAAATGTCAGAGAAATTATAATAAACCTCCAATGCAAGCCCTGAACGGCATCCAGTTCTAGTTCCCAGTGATGTTTGGAAACAGGTGGGGATGGACCTTATTGGGCCACTCCCAAAATCTAGAAATGGAAATCAGTATATTTGTGGTTTGACTGACTATTTTAGTAAATGGCCTATTGCTGAAGCAGTACCATGTAAATCTGCTGCTGAAGTGGCCAGTGTTCTGATTCAGGCTATTTGCACATATGGATGTTTTGAAACACTAATAACTGATCAAGGTCGTGAATTTGTGAATTATCTGAATGATAGAATTTGTGAGAAACTCAACATAGATCATAGAATTGCATCTGCGTACCATCCACGGACAAACGGATTACAGGTACGTATCAGCAGAATGCATTTGAATGTATTTCATTATTCATCTATGAATCATATGACACAGAAAATTCAGGTTGTATTATTTCAACAAATTGTATTTACTGTACAGGAACGTTTCAACCAGACACTGGAACATTTTGCTATTGCAAAATTCGTAAATGAAAACCATGATGACTGGTACCGGCACTTGGATGGAATCTTGTTTTCCTTCCATCCTGCACAAGATGACTGCACGAAACTCACCCCATTCTATGTTATGTTTGGATGTCATCCTATACTACCTGTTGATATGGATGTTAATGCTGCAGGTAATGCAAGTGCCATTGACAACATTACAACTGCGGACACAATAAGAGACCTTGCAAAAGAAATAATTGATACGCAGAATTTGGCCCACAGCGCAGTACAGACTAACACAGAAAAGGCCCAGAAAAGACAAAAGCAATATTATGATGCAAAACATACATGTCACATTGTACGATATGTTGGGCCAGCCCTACTGGCATCAAGCAGGATACTTGTAACTCAGTGTATCTCTTGGACACAGTAAAGGTAAAACAAACACACACTGTGTGTCAGTCATACCTCCTATATGGTGCAGTGACCTATGGACCTACACTGTAAAACATGGCTGGACATTGTCCTCAATTCCCTACGCAGACACCTAGGTGGAGCCGTCGGTCTCCTCAGCAGCCCATGGCCATGGAGCAGGCACACAGGCTGCTCCTGGTGCAGACTGAGGCCATTACCACCCTTCAGTAGCGTATGGTAGCCCGACCAGGTATGGTAGCCCGACCAGCCAGCCCTCAGGTCATCTGCCCCAGAAAAGTGACACGGAGATGTCCACAGAAGCGTTCCGGTCATGGAGACGCTCCATGCAGTGCTGGCTGGGGCTGAACGGGTGAACGGGTCCTGCACATTCGCCTCCACTGCACCCCCGCCTTGCAACGCTCGCTCGACACCAGGTTCACTTAGGAGGAGTGGCAAGAGTTGGCGGTTGATGAAGCCTTGGACAGCATTGGGCGTATCGCTCTTCAGGCAACCAATCAAGCTGCTAACTGGTGCAGGTTCTTCAGTGCGAGCCAAGAACCCAGTGAATCCATCAGTGAGTACTTGGTCGGCTCAGTGTGTAGCGGACTGTGAGTTTACATGCCCTCACTGTTACAGCAGCCTGGCCGAGTACATGCTACTATGTAAATTAGTGAGTGGTTTGGGGAGTGTGGCATTGAAAGGGGAAGTGTTTTGTAAGTGTGAGATGTTTACTGATGTTGACTCCCTGAGTAAGTTCTGTGTAGCATTCGAAGCGGCACATAAAGATGCTTCCTGCACTAGTTTTGGAGGGAACTTTGGGTGGGAACATGCGGCGTCGGCGGCTGCTACGACACCGCTATCAGACGTACTGCAAGAAGGTAGCCTGTCTGAGGCGGCTGGAACCAGGAGAAATACCCCTCAGCCCCTTTGTGGTATATGTGGGGCTAGACACAGGGAGGGGAAAGGCCCATGTCCTGCGGAAACGCGTGTGCCACAACTGTGGTAAAACCGGACACATTCATAGGCAGTGCAAAAGTAAAGAGAAAGGGTTGGTTGGTGCCAAGGATGCAGAGGCCTCTGGTGTAGTGATAGCGGCTACAGGAAGGGCACAGAGCCAGCTGCAACTCTGGGTGACCGTCAGTGTTGCACAGGAAAAGGGAACTTCAGCCAGAATACAAATAGTGCCGGACACTGGAGCTCAAGTGTGCGTGGCGGAGCCAGACCTGCTGGAGACACTTGGCATCGAGCCGGCGTCGCTTGCCCGCCGAGGTAGCCTGCAAGACGTGACGAACGTGAGCCTGAAGCCCATAGGCGTATTCACATGTCAAATACAGTATGTTGATGGCTCAACAACACAAGAGATATTCGTCATGAAGACGGCCACTCTGTTGTAGTGATAGCAGCTACAGGAAGCGCACAGAGCCAGTCGCAACTCTGGGTGACCGTCAGTGTTGCACAGGAAAAGGGAACTTTGGCCAGAATACAAGTAGTGCCGGACACCGGAGCTCAAGTGTGCGTGGCCTGGCCGGATCTGCTGCAGACACTTGGCATTGGGCCAGCATCACTTGCCCGCCGAAGTAGCCTGCCGAGGTAGCCTGCGAGACATGGCAAACATGAGCCTGAAGCCCATGGGCGCATTCACATGTCGAATACAGCATGGTGGTGGCTCAACAACACAAGAGATATTCGTCACGAAGACAGCCACTAAGTGCTATATTTCGCTGTAAGCATGCAAGGACCTGGGCCTGGTGCATGCTGACTTCCCGCATCAGACTCCAGTGGTGGCATCAGCTAACATTGGTGGTGGCGATACTGGCCCCGCATCACCTGGTGGACCACCACACCCCGCCCACCACAGCCCCGCTTCCCCCACTAGAAGAGAACATTAAGCAGATGGAAGACTGGCTCCTGCGTCATTTCTCAGGGTTGACCTTCAACGTTGACAGAAGTCCCTTACCAGTGATGAAAGGTGAGCCGCACGTCATCCACCTACTGCCAGGCGCCAAACCATATGCCTGCCATACTCCGGCGTCGGTGCCATGGCACTGGGAGGTGGAAGTAAAGAAACAGCTGGATGAGGACGTGAGGAAGGGGATTCTGAAGAAGGTGCCAGTGGGGGAACTGACAGAATGGTGTGCGAGGATGGTGGTAGTCGCCAAGAAAACCGGCCAGCCCAGATGCACCATCAACTACCAGAAACTCAACGCTGCCTGTAGGAGGAAAACATACCATACACCGACACCGTTCGACATGGTCTCTGGCATTCCACGGCACACATACAAGACCACAGCTGACACACACTAGGGCTTCCACCAGGTGGAGTTGCATGAAGCCAGCAAAAAGCTGATGATTTTCATCACCCCTTGGGGCCGGTACAGGTACTGCAGAACTTCCATGGGGCATTGCACTGCCCTAGATGCCTACACCAGGAGATTCGACAACGCCATCATGGGAATTCCGAGGAAGTTCAAGTGTGTGGATGACATTCTCCTCTTCGATGCCAGTGTGGAGGACGCATTTTGGCACACGTACAAGTTCCTCAAGACGTGCGCAGCAAAAGGTGTAACACTGAAGCCAGAAAAGTTCAAGTTCTGCAGGAGACAGGTGGACTTCATGGGCTTTCACGTTGGGTGGACACCTACAAGCCCACAGAGGAAAGATTGGTTGTCATCAGAAACTTTGACATGCCAACACTGACGGACATCCACTCCTGGCATGGATTTGTCAACCAGTTAGCGCCTTTCCTTGCCACAGCACCAGTTATGGAGCCATTCCAGAAGCTACTGCGGAAACCGCAAGATAAAAAGGTATACTGGGACGAAAGCCTTCTGGAAAAGTTTTGGCAGGCTAAGGAGATAGTCTGCAGGCTCGCGGAGTCAGGTTATGCGCCGGTGCAGGGCAAGGCACTGGCCATCACTTGGTGCCTCCGGAAGGCTAGCCAATTCCTGCTTGGGTGCCCCAACCTCATCATTGTCACTGACCACCGTCCATTAATGAAGCTACTGGGAGACAGAGAACTGAAGGACATTGGGAACCCGAGACTGTTCGCGCTGAAGGAGAAAACGTTACAGTACAGGTTCCAGATTAAGTACCTTCCTTGGAAACGCAACTCTGCAGCCGATTTCCTGTCACGATACCCAGCACTTCGTGAGCCACCAGATGCTGAGGATGAGGAGCAAGCCAGCGATGTGGAACTAGTTGTGGTGGCTGCGACGGTGGCCGTGCTCGAGAACGACGAAAACATCATTATGGATAGCATGACAATGGTGAAGGCAGCCACAGAGGACCCAGACTATCAGTTACTCATCACAAAGGTGACGGAAGGAGATTGGCACCCACATCGGGCCCAGGAGCTGACGTGTTTGCGCCAGTTTTCGCCGGTACTTTCGTTGCTGGGGTGCGCCAGAGTCAGTCTCAACTGACGGCGGGACTAACTTGACCAGCGAAGAGATGGGCAACTTCTTTGTGAAGTGGGGAGTGGGGAGAAGAGTTGCGTCCGCCCACTTCCCGCAGTCTAACGGTAGAGCCGAGGCAGCAGTTAGACTGCTCTGGGAAAACACTGGCCTGGGTGGCAGCCTCGACACCGACAGGACAGCAGTGGCTTTGCTGCAGTACTTGAACACGCCACTGCGTGGGGTGGACAAGTCACTGGCTCAACTGGCCATGGGCAGGCAGTTGCGGGATGGAATACCAGTCCACAGGCAACACTACAAGGTGGACATCCACTGGAAGACGACCCTTCGGGGCAGGGAGCGTGAAGCGGTGGGCCAACAGGATGCATGAAGCCTAAGGCAAGGGTTGCCCAGAACCCTTACTCCTATCGCTCGGTGCGCAGGTGTGGCTGCAAGACCAGGCGTCGAAACTGTGGGACCGATGTGGCATAGTCACCGAGATACTCCCGCACCATCAGTACCTGGTTAAGCTTGAAGGGAGTAGGCGTATCATGAAAAGAAATAGGTGACACCTGCGGGCCTTGAGAAACCGAGCAGCGCCTACCCAGCACACAACCATCCTCTCCATCGGCAACCCAGCCTGTTGCACAGCTGAGCCACCCATCACGCCGCGCCAGACAGCCAGCCTGGATGGCTGACTCTACCACATAGTTATAGGAGATTGTAAGGATACATTTTGATTGTATTTTGCTATGTTTAATTTGCTTGCCTTTATGTATTATTTGTTCAGTTAGGTTCTTTTGTTTAGTCAGATATATTGCCCATGTGTGTAATGTACATATATTTTGGAGGGGAGATGTACGATATGTTGGGCCAGCCCTACTGGCATCTAGCAGGATACTTGTAACTCGGTGATCTCTCGGACAGTAAAGGTAAGGTGTACTCACACTGTGTCACTCATACCTCCTACACACACTAATGAAATGCGAGTAGGACAGTTTGTTTTAATGAAGAACAATAAAACTGTTCACAGAATGGGTGGAAAACTTGAGGACAAATGGTTGGGCCCATATGAGATTGTCATTTGTTTAGATAAAGGTAGAGTTGAAAAACTTGTAGTCAGGGAAGACACTTAAAAATACTTATCATTCTGAAAATTTGAAATTATATAATTCTGCTGATGAAAATGATGCATATGGAGTGGTGTCAGAGATAGCTGTAACTTTGAGAAGGAAAAAGAATGTTTAAGGTGTTTTATAGACCAAGATGCAATAGAATCAATAGTGATGTGTAGTTATCAGAAATGATCAGATATGATTGAATGCAGACCAGAAAAGGTGCCTGGAAAAATTTTATCCATGAGAAATGTCTTACAGGATTTGAAATGTTACTTTGATGAAGATGCATGGGTTCTTGTGTAAAATGTACTAAAAGTGAAAGAGGTTAATGCTATTGGGTCTTGAGTATGTAAAATAAGTGCAGTTGTATTGCCAAGAAAGACTTGTATTTAGATATAGTTATTAACTTCTTGTATTTAGATAAGTCCAGTTGTATTGTCAAAGAAAAAATTGTATCTAGATACAATTATTAACATCTTGTATTTAGATACAGTTATTAACTTGTATTCAAACATGTACAGTTTAATTACAACATAGATACGTTTTTAAATCAATAAAGTATCTTAAATACTTTTTTAAATCAATAAAGTATCTTCAATTGCTTGTCTCTTATTTCATAGTGATATTTTCGGAGGGGGGGTGGAATTCTAGACTAAAGGGAGGAAATGTAGACCAGTCCCGTAATTCCCCCTTGGGAAATATAGACTAGTATAAGTTTCCCCCCGGGGAGCTTTGGACTGGGGGGAAAAACGGGCTGTGACACCGGTACTCACGTACCCTCCGATACCCACTCACACCTTGAGCAGAAGAACCATAAGCATACTCCAGAAGGTGCAAAATGCTTTGCTTCGCTTCGTGTATAACATTGACCTCCGCTCACACAGGACAACTGAAGATCTCCATCAGCAAGCATCCCTCCCTGCCCTCAACGAGAGCCTCCATGCCATGGCTATGGCGGTCTGGCAAAGCCTCCAGGAAGAGAGAGATGAACTGTACCAAAAATTAGAAAGACTAAACAGGGAGGCGCCAGCGAACCAGCTCTTCACTATTGAGAGGCGAGGCGCTCCTCCACCTCGATACAAGTAAAAAAAACATCTAAAATATTTGTAAATTAAACTTAATTACAGATGTAAATGAAGAATAATAAATCCACCACCACTACAATAGAATGTAAAATAAATGAAGAAATAGGAAAATAGAATGTAAACAAAATGTTTATATTTAAGGCATCAACTTATAGGACAAACATGTACAACATGATAATTGCCGAAATAAACACCAAATAACCGGCAATACATGTTAACAATAGCTCACTTTTACTATTACTTGTGTTTTCTGTTTTTCGTGCTTTGTACCCCTCCCCTATAATTTTTTGTATCCCCAAATTGTATTCACTTTCTTAAATAAACTGTAAACTGTAAACAGTGGTCACAGGACAATGATTATTGCTGACTAACTGAAAAAAAGCACTTAAGAAATAGCATCGTGGCCCGTCCACAAACTTTAATCTTTTTCTTTCCTTCATAATGTTCACTTTTCTTCTTCTGTCAAACCTCTTCTTTTTCCCTCATCTAACTCCTAATAAAAAAAAGTGGCCACAGTCGTGACCAGGGGCCAGGTGAGTAGGCTGAAGATGGCAGGTGTTGAGTGGGTATTGCCTGAGTCGACATCATCTGTAGCAATCCCATGAAACGCTTGTTATCTTCCCTGCGTCTCGCTTCCTCTGCTTCTTGACTCCTCCGCTCGTCGCCTTTCCTCTTTTTCCTGTCATCGACGTAAGTACTCCTCTCTCAGTCTGTCTTCGTCCTCTTGCCTTCTATACATCAGCAGGAAGGAGTGGGGCAGGTGGGGGGTGAGTAGTGGTGGCTCCATGGGGGGTCGTCTGATGACTCGATGGCTCCATGACTGTGTTTCCGCACTCGTACAAAGGACGCGGATCCAGCATGGTAATCTATGAGGATCCGTGAACAGGCACAAAGTGTCCCCACAAGCAAAAGAAAAACCCGTGAGGAGCTAGTTCTTACAGAAGAGAACAGTGTGTGTGTGTGTGTGTGTGTGTGGCAGTATCTGGGAACTCGCTCGTTGGCAGCACGGCCAGCGGCCCAGCGCCAGTCGACAGCAGTTACCGGGTAACTGTTACCGCTTCGCGCTAACCGAAGGGATGTTACATGCAGAACTCTTGTCTCCTGCCAAGGATGAAACGTCCCCTGGCAGTGGCGTGATGAGACATGAGTACACAAAACACTGCACACGCAACACTAGGTCACACACACGGTCACAAAAGTCACTGTGGCACTGTAGATCCTGGAGAAGGGCGTGAAGAGACTGTGGAGTCCTGCTGGTTGTGGTGGGGTGGTGTGGGTGCTGGCATCGGTAAAAGTTCCTAGGCTCAAAATATTCACTGCGCCATGTTATGTGGGGTAGCTGTCAGGACAGAACAGCCAGGAAGTTGTATTTTCTTTATAGAAATACGCACAGACTGTGGTCTATATGTTAAGGCAAGGAACAAACGAATAATGCCGTGGCAGATCCTGAGTGCATGGATACCTTGGAAACACCCACCAGAGTGAGGATTGCAGGGTTGCCGAGCGTACAATAAATAGAAGTACAATATGAAATATAGTGCAGTACATTACATATCCACAGTTACTAGCACCAGAGAGCAGTTGTAACTTACCATGAGTGTTAACAGGTTCTAAGTGTTTGCTGAATAACAACTTACCATGTTTGCAGTTACCAGGAGTTTGGTCTGGTAAATGCTTTGAATCCACCCCTATTATATTTGTTAAATCTGAAATAACCTCAATAGTCTTAATTTTATGAGTGTTGTTCTAGTTTCTTAAGTCTCCCTCAAAATGGACGGCCAAGTTCTCGTTTTCGTTTACTGTCACATAGTCACGTTCCTATAATGTGCCAGTATTTCTTGCTGCTGTGTTTCTAGTCCTAAATAGGGGACTTTAGCCAAGGAAAAGAACTTTAGTAATTTATGTTCATAAGTATTACATTTACTAAGTATAAGTTTATAAGTCAAAACTTATTGTGTGATAGTTTTTGTAGTTTTGTAAGAATGTACTGAGAAAGGAAGAATTAGAGCTGTTGACAAACATGATGGCGTCTCACTTAGCCCTAGAATCTTCTCCTATTTCCGAGTTCTGCACGATGGAGAAATAGACATTCTTCATTTTGGTGCCCAGACCCGGGAAAGCAAGTACCTAAGTTCAAGATTTAGACAAGTTTGTGCAGTGACAACGAAATGGAGAAGCTTAAGAAGAAGAGAACGGCGTGTAGGGGCTGGGTGACAAGATCCTCACAAGCTCTCTCAGAGGTGCTAGCTCAGCCCACTCCCACCCTTAGTGAAATGGAGTACGCCATTCAAGAGTTTAACAAAAGACTAGCCAAGTTAGATGAAGTACAAGAAGAACTAGAAGGTGAAGTCGAAGTTGAAGAACTGGACCAAGAATTAGATGAAGCTCACGCCTTCAGACAAGAAAGTATGAAACCTAGACTTCTAGCTGAGGACAAGATAAGAAAGTTAGCAGCAGCAGCACCAGGTGGGTCTCCAGTTCCAAGTAGTGTAAATGGATCTCAAGACTCAGAAGCTGTGAATGTGAAGTTACCCAAATTGGAGCTGCCAAAGTTCAGCGGTGAAATCACACAATGGCAGTCCTTTTGGGACCAGTTCAACTCCCACATTAATGCTACTAACCTTCCAGTAATTAGTAAGTTTACCTATTTGTTGTCTTTACTGGAGGGGGATGCCAAGAGTGTGGTCAAGGGGTTGGCACATACCAGTGAGAATTATCAAGTTGCCTGTGACTTACTGAAAGACCGCTATGGGAAGCCAGAAAGAATTATTTTTGCACACATCCAGGCCTTGCTTTGTGGTCATGTTAACCTTAATCAAAATGGAACAAAGAGTGTTGCTCAACTATGGAAGTTGCGTGATGAAATCCTAACACACATGCGTAGTTTAGAAGCTTTAGGTGTCAGTGGGAAGCAGTGTGAAGTGTTTCTCACCCCTATTATCCTGTCTCGTCTACCCAATGAACTGAGGCTAGAATGGGCCAGGGATGGGGATGGACACGAAAGTGATTTGGAGTGGCTGTTAAAATTCCTTCACAAAGAAATATCAAGATTGGAAAGATCTGAAGCCTTTAAGGGTAAGAAAAGCATCAGTGACGAAAGGAAAGAAAGTAAAGGTTCTAAGGAAAAGGTATACTCAGCTGCAGCCCTCCATGCTTCTTCAAAACAAGAAAGCTCTCTCTGCTCTTTTTGTAGTAAAAGGCATAAGTCGGAGAATTGTTTTGCTGTGTTAAAGTTAGATGGTAAGGAGCGAGGTGAGAAGATAAAAGGTTTGGGTCTCTGTTTCAAGTGCTTAAACAGTGGACATATGTCAAGAGAATGTAAGTCCCACATAAAGTGTACAAAATGTAATGGTACTCACAATGTACTTATGTGTGGCGTAAAGTTAGAACCAAGTTTAAAAAAGGAAGAATATAAAGAAAGTAAAAGTAGTGACACTAGTGCCAAACCTGAGAATGTAGTACTTCTGTCTGGACAGGGTAGTAACTGCACTATTTTACAGACTGCAAAGGTCCAAGTAAGCACAGGAGATGGTAATGTTGTAGTAGCTAAGGTTATGTTTGATAATGGTGCAGATAGAACCTATGTCAGCAGTAGTTTTGTGAAAAACTGTAAGCCACAATGGGTCACTAGTACACCTATACTGTACTCTAGTTTTGGAGGTCACAGTGCTGGAAAGAATGAACATAGAAATGTTTATAGTTTAAAGTTATGGAATTCTGAAAGGAAAGTTGTACCCATTATTGCAGCTGAAATACCTAAAATATGTCAGCCTTTAGTGAGACCTGTTGTACCCAATGCAGTGCTTAATTCATTTTCTCATGTTGCATTAGCAGATGATTATCAGCAGGACTCTCCTCTTGAAGTTGATATCTTGATTGGATTAGACTTCTATTGGACATTGATTTCACCTACAGATGCCATTGAACTGAATAGTGTTGTAGCCATGAAGTCTGTCTTTGGGTATGTACTATCTGGTAAGATCTGAGTGTGCTCCCACACCCTCTGAGTACTCTGCTCCACAACTGTTATGTATTTCCAGTGTTTCAGATGCTGACTTAAGAAGATTTTGGGATCTGGAAACTGTAGGGATTAAGCCTAAGGAAGTTGTAGAAAGTTACAGTGATGCCAGAGTACACAGAGAATTTGAGAGTACAGTGCAGTTTGTGGATGGCCGATATGAGGTCACTCTACCATGGAAAGATGAATTTGCTAAAGATAGGCTTATGAACAGTGAAGGTTTAGTCAGAAAGAGGTTAAGTAAGTTAATGGTTAAGTTGGATAAGGACAAAGAACTAAAGAAAGAGTATCAAAAGGTGTTTGATAGTTATGAGTCTGATCTCATAATAGAAGAAGTACCAAGTGAAGAAGTATCAGGTTTGAGTCCCGTGTACTACATGCCACACCGTCCAGTAGTGAAGTTGAGCAGTACAAGTACTAAAGTAAGACCAGTTTTTTGATGCCTCTGCCACTGGTTACAATGGTGTGTCATTGAATGACTGTTTGCTGTCTGGCCCATCGCTCAACCCGGACTTGGTTGAGGTACTCATCTGCTTCCGTCGTTGGCCCTTTGCCATAACAGCAGACATAACTAAAGCATTTTTGCAAGTAAGTGTTCAAAAGAATGACAGAGATGTTCATAGATTTTTGTTACCAAGAGAGGATGGTACGGTGCGGCACATGCGATTCACACGTGTACCCTTTGGTAACACAGCTAGTCCCTTTCTGTTAAATGCTACTATCAAACATCATTTGGACAAGTATCCAGAAACAAGTGTAATACAAGAACTGAAGTCTAACATGTACACAGATAATTGGTTAAGTGGTGCAGATTCAGTTGTAGAGGCATCTGAAAAATTCTGTGAAGCACGTAGTAATTTAGCTGATGCTAGTATGGATCTTACAAAGCTTGTGTCAAATAGTCTCTTGATTACATCCAAGTCCCATGACCAGTACCTTGTAAGTGGAGATGAACCTAATACTGTGTTAGGGCTGAAGTGGTGTAATTCACAGGATACATTCTCTTTTGTTGCCATTAATCCAGACACCAGTGTTGAAATAGCCTCTACAAAGCGGAGCATACTTAGTGTTATTGCCAAAATCTTTGACCCTTTAGGATTAATTAGCCCCTTTGCCATGTACGGCAAAATTCTCTTTCAAGAACTCTGGAAACTAAATGTAAGTTGGGATGAAGAGATGCCTTCAGATTTGAAGTCAAAGTTTCAGAAATGGCTTCTTAGTAGTCAATGCCTCAAATCATTTCATGTAAACAGATGCTATTTTCCAGAGCTATCTTGGGGGGAGCTACGCAATGTAGAGCTACATGGGTTTGGTGATGCATCAGAGAAGGGCTATGGAGCATGTGTATACTTGCGAGTAACCTTAGAGGACAATTCATCTAGGGTATCGTTAGTAGCTTCCAAGTCAAGAGTCGCTCCCATAAAGACTGTTACCTTGCCAAGATTAGAGCTAATGGGAGCTCTTTTGTGTTCAAGACTGGTGGACTTTGTTAAGACTTCCCTTAAGTTAGATAGTAACACTCAAGTTGTGTGTTGGACAGATTCCACTATTGCCCTGTCATGGATACAAGGAGAAACTAGTAAGAAAGATGTATTTGTGTCTAATAGAGTAAGGGAGAGATTACTAGGCCTATCCAACGGTTGTATAACTTAGAAGTAACTAGATCTGATGACATTGATCTCTCTTGTAGGCCTATGATCTATAATAACCCTGATGTTAATGGAAATTCATGTGATGAGGACACCAGTTTATCTGTGGATACTGTTAGTGATGATAATGTGATTTCTAAGACTAGATCTGGTAGAATAATCAAGGTTCCTGCTAAGTTAGACTTATAAGATGATGAAGTGAAGATTGTAATATGTGTCATTAAGTTTAAGTTTAAGGATTTTTGTAAGATTTACATATATATTCTTAAGATAGGTGGCTTTAACGCCCCCTATGGGGGGAGAATGTTAAATCTGAAATAACCTCAATAGTCTTAATTTTATGAGTGTTGTTCTAGTTTCTTAAGTCTCCCTCAAAATGGACGGCCAAGTTCTCGTTTTCGTTTACTGTCACATAGTCACGTTCCTATAATGTGCCAGTATTTCTTGCTGCTGTGTTTCTAGTCCTAAATAAGGGGCTTTAGCCAAGGAAAAGAACTTTAGTAATTTATGTTCATAAGTATTACATTTACTAAGTATAAGTTTATAAGTCAAAACTTATTGTGTGATAGTTTTTGTAGTTTTGTAAGAATGTACTGAGAAAGGAAGAATTAGAGCTGTTGACAAACATGATGGCGTCTCACTTAGCCCTAGAATCTTCTCCTATTTCCGAGTTCTGCACGATGGAGAAATAGACATTCTTCAATATTAACTGCAACACACTGTAACACAAAAATGAATATTACACTTCACAAATTTCACAAATCATTAGAAAATATAGCAACAATGGACTAGTACTTGGTATTGTACCTGTGATTTCTGGCAGTGAGCACTGTACATAGTAGCATTGTTGGTCACCAACAGTGTTTACAGTAGTGTCACCGAGAAGCCAAATGCTTTGTTCAAAAGGCATACAGAAGTATACATGCCCAGCAAAGTGTCTGCCTTTCCAGGCTGGAAAGGCAAACAACTAATCAGCAAGTAGTACGAACATGAGAACATCATTTTAGTTTCTGTAGGAATGTATTTTGAAGAATAAAATATAAATGCAATGCTTTTTGAGACCAAGAAAGTTGGTGTTGTATAAAGAAATATTTCTTTATTTGTCATTTCACTTAAAAAAAAAAACCTGAAAGTGACATAAAGCAAGGAAAAGAAGGGAAAATGCTGCATTTTCTGGTGATATTTTGCATAATTTTGACCTATGGGCACGTTGTTCGACTATTTCATGGCACTGACTAATTCCGGAGCAATTTTTTTTTTTTTATGTGTGTGTGTGTGTTAGTGGGTTTCTTGCATCATCTCTTAACATAATCATGCGCAGGTGAGGAAATATATATTTTTGCAGTATGATAATTGGTGGCCATAATTGGTGGAAGTGGGATACACGAGAGTGGGGGAGCGTGTAGCAGGACTGGTACACAGGAAGAAAAGGAGAAGAAAAATAGAAATACAGTAGGAGTGGAAAGTTGCTGGGCAGTCCGGCCTGCTGCTATAGTGATGAGTGTCACAGGGTACTACATGCGAGGTCGAAGGGTGGAAATTGGAGTTCCCGGGGGAAAACCACCCGTACTGCTGTGAGAGAGGGAAGAGGGGAGTTTACAATTTTGCTAACAATATTTACATGGTTTAGAGTCATACAATGAGAGGCAATATTTACACAGTGAATGAAAGTAGAAGGTATGCATATATACAAAGCACAGTGCATCCACAGACAGCACAGATGTCTTCTGGGTGGAAACTGGAGCTCCCGGAGAAAAACCACCTTTGCTGCTGTGGGTAGAGGGATAGCACAATTGAACATACAGAGGAACGAACATAGTGTCATGCAGAGTGTCCACACTGGGGCACTATATCTGTTTCACTTGAGTGCTGGCACTACAGGTGTCTGTCTTTATCAGGTAGTTCCAGGTTAGTATATCACTAGCACAAGATTCTTCAGGGAAGACGCACAGCGAGTGTCATGGTGGCCATCTCATGAAGGTGGACATTGGATCTGGGAAGTCCGCCACCTCGTGAGGCAGATCCCCGCAGCCGTGAATGGCGGTGGGGGGGGAGGAAGTCGTATTCGGTGGTGATGCAGGAGTGGTTCACAGGGGAGGCCTTCGGTGACACTGGGACGACATCAGCCCCAGCACATCCCCTCAACTGTGTGCCTCAGAGCTCAGCCCCACTGCCAGGTGCGGTGCAAGCTTGCCCGGAGGCCAGGAACCCCCTGCTGAGATGTAGGCCGGCATCCCAGCAACTCAGGGGGGGGGAGGAGAACACACAGAAGGAACCGCCACTGGGGCTGCCATCGGAGTCATCCAGGAGGCTCACCATACCTGGCAGGTCCCTGAAGTGGCATGCTGCATAGCTGCTCCGTCTAGATGTGGGTCCTTGACTCTCGGAAGGGGGATAGGCACATGGTCCTATCCAACAGACATCAGCATTCCTCTATGGCGAAGACTAGCAGGTGTTCTGTGAGGGCATCAAAACCGAACAGTATGACCTAGTATGGGGAGGGAGGGAGAAGGTTGGGAATGGGGATCATATAGTGTGACACAGGTATACAAGGGGGAATATATGAAAGGATTGTAATTTAGGAAAGTTAACTTTCACCTGTATCGGGATTCTGGCATGGGGTCTTCCATTCTCAGGAGGCTCCTGGGGAACCTGGCATGCTGCCAGTGTGGAGCCTCCTCATGTAGAGCCTACAGCACCTGGTATTGGTCCCATCCCTTGTCCTCCATCCATTGCCAGACCTTGGCAACCATATTGTGGAGGTGGACGTTGAGAGCTGGGAGGGACGTGGCCTTGTGAAGCAATGCCTAGGTGGTGTAATCGTCACATCTGGTACCGAAGACGAACCTCAAGGCGCTCTTCTGCACTTTCTGCAGTCTGCTGATAGCTGTCTTGGAGAGAGCATGCAAAGGAACAGCAGGGTAAATAAGAATGGACAGTATCAGGGCCTTAATGAGGTGGAGCTTAAGACCAGTGGCCCGATCCCTGAAGCGGTACAGCATGGTGAGGGCTGTCTCTGCTCTTGCCACTCGCTGGGACATGTGAGCAGTGTACCCAGTGGAAGAGATTGACAATCTAAGGAGGGAGCCCCTAGGACTGAACTCGACCTCATCCCCATCCACCAGCAGTGGGGCGAGGGTCTTAGTGGCAAGAAGGACAATCGTAAACTTGGCCACGTTAGTCCTGATCCTCCAATCCCTCTCGAAGGCATTGATGCAGGAGATCTCTCTGCCGATGCTGGCGTTTGCCATCCTGCTGGAGCGACCTGGGTGGTACACAACCAGAGACATTTCATCAGCATACAGCACATTGATACATGCATTTGAGGCAGGGCAGTCACTGGTATAAATGCTGTACACAGTGGGAGACAGCACGCTGCCCTGTGGGACTCCTGTGGCGAGGGGGAAAGCAGGGCCAAGGTGTGCCCCGACCCTCACCCTGGCCGTCTTGTCATCCAGGAAATCACAGAGCAGGCGCTCAACCAGTGCAGGCAGTCCCAGGTGAAGAATCTTGTACTTCAGACACAGGTGCCAGACACAGCTGAACGCCTTACTTACATCTCGCAGCACCAAGTTACAGTGATAACTGTTCGTCTGGTGCAAGACCACGGTCTCGGTGGCCAGAGCGATGGCGTGGACAGTTCCCCTACTGCTCCAGAAACCATACTGTGATGGGTGCAGGTGGTTGCCAGTCTCTAGGTGGGTGCACAGCCTCAAGGTGACAATCCTCTCCAGTATCTTCCTCTTCTTGAGGTTGATGAAGACAATAACAGCTGGGTGGTGGTTGATTTGGGTAAGCAGGGCGAGGATGCTGTCTGCCGTGCTCACTCTGCAGGTGTAGTCGAACGCATGTGGGTGAGAGGGCCCCACGCACCACTGTAGCCGCGCAAGCACCATCCTCTCAGCCATTTTAGCTGTGCAGCTGAGGAGATGGGTCTGATCTTGGCAGGCGCTCTCAGCTTTGGAATCAGCTGATTGTCAGCTTCCTTCCACGCGGGCAGCAGGCAGCCTGCTAACCGTGAGGCGTTGAGCATGGCCAACAGCATGGCGTCCCCAGCTGGTCCAGCATGAGCTAGCATGGAGGAAAGGCTGGTCCGTCACATCAGCTTCCTCCATCGCCTCCCTGACAGCCTTGTCATGGTGTGGTCGCAGCTGCTGCTGGATGCGTCGTGTCTGGGGAGGGAGCTGGTCACTGGAGCTCCACATGGTGAACATGGTAGCAAGCCTCTCTGCCTCCTGCTGCAGGTGCGGGTGGGCAGTTGGGTGGGGCAGGGCAGCGCCGGAGGCCATCCTCGCACTCCTCCACAGCTGGCCTAGAGATGTGTGGTGGCCAAAAGTGGTGCACCACTCCAGCCACTTAGCCTCTCTGGCCCTCGGGGATACCTGCCATGTGCGGGCCACCACATCCTGCAGGAGTCTCAAGTTGTTGGGGTTGGGCCGCCTCTTGTATAATTTCCTGTGCAGGTTGACACGTTGGTTATACTCACACACCTCTTCATTATAGTACCACCAGTCTGGCCAGTGGCGATGGCTCAAGGTATACCTGGGGATGGCTGTGGTGGCTGCGGTCTGGATGGCCGCTGTCAGGTCTGACAGTACCCCTTTTTTTTTTTTTTTTTTATGTAGGAAGGACACTGGCCAAGGCTAACAAAAATCCAATAAAAAAATATGCCCACTGAAATGCCAGTCCCATAAAAGGGTCAAAGCACTGGTCAAAAATTGATGAATAAATGTCTTGAAATCTCCCTTTTGAAGGAATTCAAGTCATAGGAAGGTGGAAATACAGGGAGTTCCAGAGTTTACAAGAGAAAGGGATGAATGATTGAGAATACTGGTTAACTCTTGCGTTAGAGAGGTGGACAGAAAAGAGGTGAGAGAAAGAAGAAAGTCTTGTGCAGCGAGGCCACGGAAGGAGGGGAGGCATGCAGCTAGCAGGATCAGAAGAGCAGTTAGTATGAAAATAGCGGTAGAAGACAGCTAGATATGAAACATTGCGGTGGTGAGAGAGAGGCTGAAGACAGTCAGTTAGAGGAGAGGAGTTGATGAGATGTAAAGCTTTTTATTCCACCCTGTCTAGAAGAGCAGTATGAGTGGAACCCCCCCAGACATGTGAAGCATACTCCATACATGGACGGATAAGGCTCTTGTACAGAGTTAGAAGCTGGGGGGGGGGGTGAGAAAAACTGGCGGAGACGTCTCAGAACATCATACTTCATAGAAGCTGTTTTAGCTAGAGATGAGATGTGAAGTTTCCAGTTCAGATTATAAGTAAAGGACAGTCCAAGGATGTTCAGTGTAGAAGAGGGGGACAGTTGAGTGTCATTGAAGAAGGGGGATAGTTGTCTGGAAGGTTGTGTCGAGTTGATAGATGGAGGAATTGAGTTTTTGAGGCATTGAACAATACCAAGTTTGCTCTGCCCCAATCAGAAATTTTAGAAAGATCAGAAGTCAAGCGTTCTGTGGCTTCCCTGCGTGAAATGTTTACCTCCTGAAGGGTTGGACGTCTATGAAAAGACGTGGAAAAGTGCAGGGTGGTATCATCAGCGTAGGAGTGGATAGGACAAGAAGTTTGGTTTAGAAGATCATTCATGAATAATAAGAAGAGAGTGGGTGACAGGAAAGAACCTTGAGGAACACCACTGTTAATAGATTTAGGAGAAGAACAGTGACTATCTACCACAGCAGCAATAGAACGGTCAGAAAGGAAACTTGAGATGAAGTTACAGAGAGAAGGATAGAAACCATAGGGGGTAGTTTGGAAATCAAAGCTTTGTGCCAGACTCTATCAGAAGCTTTTGATATGTCCAAGGCAACAGCAAAAGTTTCACCAAAATCTCTAAAAGAGGATGACCAAGACTCAGTAAGGAAATCCAGAAGATCTCCAGTAGAGCGGCCTTGACGGAACCCATACTGGCAATCAGATAAAAGCTTGTGAAGTGGTAGATGTTTAAGAATCTTCCTGTTGAGGATGGATTCAGAAACTTTAGATAGGCAGGAAATTAAAGCAATAGGACAGTAGTTTGAGGGATTAGAACGGTCACCCTTTTTAGGAACAGGTTGAATGTAGGCAAACTTCCAGCAAGAAGGAAAGGTAGATGTTGACAGACAGAGCTGAAAGAGTTTGACTAGGCAAGGTGCAAGCACGAAGGCACAGTTTCAGAGAACAATAGGAGGGACCCAATCAGGTCCATGAGCCTTCCGAGGGTTTAGGCCAGCGAGGGCATGGAAAACATCATTGTGAAAAATTTTAATAGGTGGCATGAAGTAGTCAGAGGTGGAGGTGAAGAAGTCAGGGTGGAAGAGAGGGAGGAACAAGCCCAGAACCGTCCAAGGTAGAGTTTTTAGCAAAGGTTTGAGCAAAGAGTTCAGCTTTAGAAATAGATGTGATAGCAGTGGTGCCATCTGGTTGAAATAGAGGAGGGAAAGAAGATGAAGCAAAGTTATTGGAGATATTTTTGGCTAGATGCCAGATGTCACGAGGGGAGTTAGATCTTGAAAGGTTTTAACACTTTCTGTTAATGAAGGAGTTTTTGGCTAGTTGGAGAACAGACTTGGCATGGTTCCGGGCAGAAATATAAAGTGCATGAGATTCTGGTGATGGAAGGCTTAAGTACCTTTTGTGGGCCACCTCTCTATCATGTATAGCACGAGAACAAGCTGTGTTAAACCATGGTTTAGAAGGTTTAGGACGAGAAAAAGAGTGAGGAATGTACGCCTCCATGCCAGACACTGTCACCTCTGTTATACGCCCAGCACACAAAGACGGGTCTCTGACATGGAAGCTGTAGTCATTCCAAGGAAAATCAGCAAAATACCTCCTCAGGTCCCCCCAACTAGCAGAGGCAAAACGCCAGAGACACCTTCGCTTAGGGGGATCTTGAGGAGGGATTGGAACAATAGGACAAGATAAAGATATGAGATTGTGATCGGAGGAGCCCAACGGAGAAGAAAGGGTGACAGCATGAGCAGAAGGATTAGAGGTCAGGAAAAGGTCAAGAATGTTGGGCGTATCTCCAAGACGGTCAGGAATACGAGTAGGGTGTTGCACCAATTGCTCTAGGTCATGGAGTATAGCAAAGTTGTAGGCTAGTTCACCCCTACATAAATCACCATCTGACACAGGATTTTATATGGTAATTGATGGCCCTTCCTTTCCTTCCTGAGGAATATATTGAACAAGGATTCGATCACCTAGAGTCATGTGTGCCTGCTGGACTGTTCAAGAATTAACATCATAATTGAAAGAAACTTAAATAAATGGACTGTTGTTGCCAAGTGAGTGGATGGCATTTGGTCAGACTATTCACACAAATAATGATTTAGAAGTCTATCACAGAAGATTAAATGGTAGTGCAGGCAATTTGCACATTTCCTTTTATGTAAATGCCCAAGTGCACCTGGTCAGGGATGGCAAACTTGCTCATTATCGGTGACAGAAATATGAATCTCTACAAGGCCGAATTTTCACATTGTGGAAAAGTATGAACAACATGAAATTACCACTGACCAGCTGCTGAAAGCATGTTCCAGGCTAAGTGGACCAGCTACATAATTTTAAATAATTTTATTCACACTTTGGGTAATTGCTTGTTTCTCACCCAGTTGCATAATTTTAAATGATTAAAGAAAACTTTCATTATTTTAGCCTTTTTTTCACACTTAGACGCATATTTTTATTCATTTATAGTTTTACAATTACGTTTATTTTGTGTAATGCTATTATTTTCAAGCTATTTCTTTTATAAGGAGAATACAGATTTTGTAATACATGGCATATACAATATTTCAGCATTTTGTTGTAAATCTATTTTCTTTATATAACATTTTGTTTTCATTTTATACAGAATAAAGTCTGCAACGTTATTGATAAAAATTTTAATGAATTATTTCAGAATTTTATGTTATAGTATATTTACTGTATTTGCACATGAAAATTACTGTGACAACATGAAAAAGTTAATGAAGTGTAAGCCTGTTTTGATGTTCCTTATAGCCAATCTAAACTAGTATTGGTGTGGTTTGCATCACTGAAGCATAAACCATAAACCATAAACCATTTTCCTCAAACATATCTTCATATCATATTGGTGGCCGAAATGACCAGGTTATTGGGCTAGCGTGATCAGCATGGAAGGCCAGAGTGACTAGGATAGGGAGCCAGAGTGACAGAGAGCTGGAAAAACTAGGGGCTGGAGTGATTGGAAATCCAGCAGGCTAACGGCTGCTCTCCACCATGTGAATGCTTTCAGGTGAAACCTGCCAACTGTTCCGGGTGGCTGGAAGCAGCCAGGTGGAAAAAACATTCCCATGTGAACCCACTTTTACATGGGGCAATTCCTGGCTGCTTGCAGCCAGGAGCGAGATGCAGCTGGGATTTGCTGAATTGCCGGAGTAACCGGCAAACCACTCTGTCACTCTGATCAGCCATCATCCTGACAATTCTCCAAGGTCAAATGAAAACAGCTATCAATATAAAACTGAAAATAAGAGAAATATTGTTGGAAAGTGTCTTGATAATAATCGTTAACTGTACCATTATATACTGTTATGGTGCTCTGTATGGCATTGGCAATGCTGGTTAAGGAAAGGTGTTAGATGTTGTGGCCTTGAAGCAGGTTGTTGTCATGGGTGGTACTAGCAACTTCCTGGGCAACCTCCTGCTCTCACAACAACCATGTCTCCGAGAAACGGTATCCACAAAGACTTGTGGCGGTTGGCAGGTCAAGGTTTCTAACCTGCCTAAGAGTGCTCATTGGCTGTCAGGGGTGATATGTCACTGACTCAACATCACAAGTAAGGTAGCCAATCACAAGAAGACTTTGTGTTATTGCTGAGGAAGTTATATGGCATTGTTTACAAACTTTGATACATCACGCACCCACAGCCACCAATCATCAATGTCAACTGTACTCACAATGCTTTCATCATAGCTAGTGAATCCCTTAAGAAAACAGAGACAATGATTCACCAACACCAAAATCTTAACCTTGGTGGAGGAGATGTAGAGTCAGGGTGTGATGGACAGCAAAGATCACACCACAAAAGAAGAAAGCTTTTGAAAATCTGGCAGCTGAATGAAGTTGTGGATTATGGTTCCAGGCACACAGTAAGATATTTGTTTATTGTTTCATCTTGATCAAATTTCATATGAAAAATAATGGTTTGGACATTGCTTTCAGTAAATAAAAAATTGTTTCTTTCTGCTCAATCTTTGTGACATAAATTAGTGACTTAAACTACAATTTCCTGCCCCTTCGCAAAGCTGCTGCAACTGGACTAGTTACCTCCTATGTGACTAGGTACAGGACTTAATATGGATTACAAGGTCCACTTTTAACTCAAGCACTCTTCTTACCAGCGGTCATAACACCAGATTATACGAATGAGGTCATCAGCCTATTTTACCCACCCACAAACAAGAGAAATGCTACGACAATTAACTCCCACAGTTAAGAAAGGACCGACAACTATATCTAGGGACAAACAATTATAATGAGCGACAACACATATATGGTTAAGGTATAAAACACCCATGGACTACTGCCCACATATCGATTCCTCCCTCTGTCTAACAGCATATAGCCTCTAGATGAGTAGTGTCATTTACAGCCTCCTGGATGGCAGGCCTTAGCAGGACCTGAGAAAGGAGTAAAATTCACCACTCAGCTATTCACTGAAGTCCTCTGCAGGTCAAGCACCCTCCAGGAACCTGATGCAGTAGCATTTAAACAAGTACACTAACAAGTGACATGATTACAGATGAGTGCTCACACACAAACAGGAGGGTAAATCACCACTCACTGCACAAGAACTCATCCCACATACACGCAGCTGAGGAGTCAAGTCTTGGGATATGTAATGCTTTATATGTAAATACACTCCCTGGCAGACTACTGTGGAGACTCCTTTGCTACTTAGGTATGCCGGGGCATACAGCTGGTAATTACTCACTTATCACCGTAAAGCAATTCACCGAACTAGCTGTATTCCCTTCCCAGTCTCTGCCAAACAACGCTGCCTGTCTCAGTATGTCCATCTTGTATAATCTCTGGATAGTGACTGTGGGAGAAACGTGCCAAATGCTCTCCCACTTTGCTACAATGGGAAAGGGGGGGAGGGTACAAGAGAAGGGGGTGTTGGGTAGTGACATACATATGTACATACAACTACAAAACCCGGCTCCAATATGAGCCCAGCCAACATAACTGTGGGCCAGCCCCACTAGTCCCAGCAACTGCTCCCATATGCAAGCCTCTCTCATCATCCCCGATACCTTGTTGCTTCAAGGATGCCAGCATCCATCAACACAGACTACAGTTCTTGGGCCCAGCACCTGACAATTAACAAGAACTTAGTCAAAGGCAGCCCCCAGCAACACAGAGGGTGCTTCCTGAGCCTCAAATAGCACATTACAGGCAGCCTCATGTGGTGCTGCCTCCCGACACAGCGTCATAACATTTGCGTCAATAACATTATCACAACTTGCCCCAGGAGGAGGAATCAGGTGAGCAACATCATAAATCACCCCCACCCTGGGAGAACCAACACCAGCCATAACACAGCTGAGAAAGTCCCCAGACAAGAGGTCATCAGGTTTGCCATCCTGACCTGCACAGTAATGTCCAACAAGCAGGACCACACCTGGCCCCTAGAACTGCGCTAAATGCTCGTAAGTCAACCTTACTCCAAAGCGACCAAAAACTTGTCTGCTACATGCTTCTAGCACTGGTACCTCTTTGACTGTGGATGGCACATTAAAATGGAGCATCAAACCTCTGTCCTCCTCTCTCCATTGGCTATTCACAATAATGTTATTCTCACCGCATGCTGCCCAAGCCTCTGCTTCCTTGCCATTCACTCCTGCCTTGGCAAACAGTGGGGAAACACATTCTCAAGAATAGAACCCTCCTTAACTACACTGACAGCTGTTGCAGCAGCTGCCAGCATGGGTGGCTCACTGCGTGAGCAAACATCCACCATGTCTGGTCCCAGCAGGGGAGCAGCCTGCTCCCTGCCTCTGTCACACTCTGCAGGGGAGGAAACTCCGATCTTCCTAGCAGACTGGGACGTGGACTAAGCACTGGCGCCCATAGCCTCAACACCAGGTAACAACTCTGCCTGAGTGCCACCTCAGAGAGGCTCCACAGGGTGAGGCAAGCCATCAAACAAGACACCTAAATCCAGCACTCCAGCTTCATCCTCAGCAACATTCTCACCAAAGTCAGGTGCTTTCTGCAGTGGCTCTGCACTTTTGCAGTCAATCCCAGCAGACTGACTCAAAGACAAATCTGACTCTGACCTGTCAAAACTGTTGCCAGCGGTAGGACAGCCCTCTGGGCACTCTGCCCCAACTGTGGCATCAATACCAATACTGTGCTCCTCTAGTGGTGGCCCTTCCTTAGTGCAGTCAACCCCAGGAGTCACAGATCTCATGGGCACCCAATGCCTCGCCTTGGGGCAAGTAACAACTGGAACAACTGAGTCACAAACCTCAGTAGCCTCTTTATCTTCATCACGTCTATAAGGGATCAGGATGACAAACAACCCAGTCGTTTACCCGCTTTAATGCAGTTAACCTGTAGTGACAATTAATTTGACATCAGCACGAGTATTGAAATACAAGAAAACGTCCACATGCACATAAGGCACATAAGCATCATAAAGAAGTAACATTCAATCATAACAGAGAGCAATATAATAACCAAATGCATGATGGTTTACGCCTTAACAAGCTGTCAGAACAACAGAGACACAAATGCAATACATATAATAATATTCAATATTCAGTGTACTTTGACTTAACCAGAATGCAACACTTACGACTATGAGGGTTGGCGTTTGAGGATCTAGGGTTTATGGAGAAAGCAGAGAGAGTCACGACACCTCTCTCCTTGAAGCCTGGACACAATCTGCCCCTTTCTGAGGCCGCTGGGCCAGATATGCGACCCCGGGTGACCCGTCCCCTACAGAGGTCCCTCTGTGTTTTATCTACCCTATGCGCCATGTCATCAACTTTACCGCGTAAACACAACCCTCACTACCTCTCTACAGCTAAGCTAGTTCCTCCCAAACAACTTCACTACTGCAATTAACTACTATAATGAATGCAGTTTCCTTAGTTTCTACTCTTGGTTCCATTGGTATTCAGCCCGCACAGGATTCAGCCCACGGAATTCAGCGCACACGGAATTCAGCCCACACGGGATTCAGCCCACGGAATTCAGCCCACACGGGATTCAGCCCACGCGGGATTCTGCCCACGGAATTCAGCCCACACGGAATTAAGCCCACACGGGATTCAGCCCACGGAATTCAGCCCACACGGGACTCAGCCCACGCGGAATTCAGCCCACACGGGATTCAACCCATGGAATTCAGCCCACGCGGGATTCAGCCCACGGAATTCAGCCCACGCGGGGTTCAGTCCACACGGGATTCAGCCCACACGGGATTCAGCCCACTGAATTCAGCCCACACGGGATTCAGCCCACACGGGATTCAGGCCACGGGATTCAGCCCACACGGGATTCAGCCCACACGGGACTTAACTCACGGGCCCACACTGTTGAGTTGAATAGGGGTTTAATTGACATGGAACCCTTAGAAATATGACCATTTCTACTGAACGGATTTTTAGAAAAGAAAAGTAAATAACTTAAAGCAATATTATTCTTTGACTATTCATTATTTTTACAGTAGTTAGTGCTCTATTCGCCGAACCCAGCTTGCACCATGAGGAGGTTGAGCACCATAGCAAGCCTTATATATATATATATATATATATATATATATATATATATATATATATATATATATATATATATATATATATATATATATATATATTCTAATAGTTTTTTTTAGTTTCTTCAGTTTGTAACTTAGTTTTTTTTTCTGGGGGAGGCTTATTTTTCTGTTTTACTTTTTGTTTTTCCAATTAATTTTTTTCTTTGGAAATTCAGTTTGTAAATATTAGATGTTTTCTGTGAGGCTTCGATTTTTTATTATTATTTTTATGGAGCTTGTGCTTTAAACTAATCACTTATTTTTCCCCTAGTGGGAAGTTTTTTTTATATGATTTTAATCATTTTTTATTTGTATTTGATTTTAGTTGCTAAAGATATGTGCCACTGATCGCAAGTAATGCAACTTGTCATTTACATCATTGTAGCAGTCCACCCTTGCAGCCAGCCTCTCTGATAGAACAATGTATTTGTTTCTTGGTGGAGGGTTGTTTGCCACCTCGTTGTCTGCTAGTGTTTTCAAGTGAAGACTAATATCCTTTTTCAAACCATCCATTAACTTCCAGATGGAAGGATGCTGGGAAAGGAACAGACTGTTCAATCCATTGTGGTAGCCCTCAACAGCATTTGTGGTTCGTGGAATGTTATTCCTTGGAGCTGAAAAATGGTTCCAGACAACTGATGGGTACCTGGGTGGTCCCCTGTCTCTTCCCTGGCCCCTGTCCCTCCCCTGAATATAAGTCAGCTCAAAGTAGGCAATTAACTCTTCTACCCTATCCAGAGGAGGAAAGCTGTCAGCCAAGGTGTTGAAGATGACCAGTATATCTTCCTCAGGCACAAAAGAGAGAGCAACCAAGGATTTCACAGACATGTTGAATTCTACGCTACTCTCGTAGTCCACTTTCAAGCCAAGTTCTGCGACCTTTCGTTGGACTGACTGCCCAAGATGAAAAAGACAACCCTTGATGTCTGCATTGGGGTGTACCTGGCGGAAAGCATTCTGTGCAGCATTCTCGAAGTCCGTCAGAATTGTCTGGGGGTTTGCATCTGGAATTATATTTGCAAGAGCTTCCAGCATTTGCACATAGGTGACCTGCATTTTGTTTGGTAGAAGAAAGTACACACAAGGTGGGAACTTATTACCCACTTTGGCATGTATGGTGTACAGCTGGAAATAGATACTGGGAACAACTGCGAATGTTCCATCACCAAGCCACACCTCAGCATTCTCTAAGACATGAAGTAAGTTCATGTCTCCCAAAATCAGGATCCTGCTGGGATCTTGAGAACCACTGTCATGCAGGACAATATCTGTGAACCTGGCAGGTATGGCAAAATTCAAGGATTGAGGGTTTGGTTCAACAGGGTTGGTTGCACGCCTTTTGGCCCTCACGCTGTCTTCCAGGGTTGATCTTTTGGGTAGCCTTTGGAGAACATCTTGTGACAAGCCAGTCATGTTTTCTGCCAAAATTGACCTGGTGGAATCTTGCCCAGCTGTCGCAGCAGACCTGATGTGTGACTGCACTTGCCTGACTTCTCCAGTTAGAGGATCCCCAGGGTGTGAATGATTAGGGTTTCCTTGACCATCAAGAACTATCCCCTGTAAGGTTCTTATACTGGCTGGACACTTGAATTTCACATTTTCTCTGCATCTCCAGGTGAGTTCTCCGTTCTTTCCCATTCGGTCTTTCCTCAGGACATACTCAAAGCCCCCAACCCTCTTCACTTGGTTTTCTCTTTCCATCAAGTATGCCATATTATCTAGCTTAGGCGAGTGCGTACGTGGGCAGAGCAGAGCAGCAAATGGCACTGATGACAATGCAAGAGCTGTGTTCAGAACAGGGACTTGCGAGGCGCTGTACACGGTGCGAACGTGTCCTGTTCCAGTCTACTATTGTACGCTACAGAGGGATCATTTTATTCGTTATCTATCTCTCACTAAACTGGTAAAATAGAGAAGATGTGTGTGTTTTCGCTCGAGTCTGCATGTATATACGAGAGAGAGAGAGAGAGAGAGAGTTCACATTCACACGCACGCACTCACCTAAGTTAGAGATTGTGTGTTTTTGTAGGAGTCTGCATATTAATGTGTGTGTGTGAGAGAGTGAGAGAGAGAGAGAGAGAGTGTGTGTGTGTGTGTGTGTGTGTGTGTGCGTGTTTACATTCGCACGCACACACACTCGCCTAAGCTGGAGAAGAAATGTGTGTGTTTCCGTTCGAGTCTGTATATATGCGAGAGAGAGAGAGAGAGTGTTCACATTCACACGCACGCACTCTCCTAAGCTAGAGAAGATTATATGTGTTTTTTCGCTCGAGTCTGCATATAAACGTGTGTTGGGTATAACAGAAACACAGAGTGGCTGGATGTGAGTGTAATAGCCGCAGGCATACAGTGACCTGACGGGCGTCTGACTGACTCGGTGACTCCCCCCCTGGCTGTGTCCTTGAGCCTGGCTCGCAGTTGCCAGCTCTCACAAGAAACTAAAAACTCCTACAACGTGTGTGTGAGAGAGAGAGAGAGAGAGAGAGTGTGTGTGTGTGTGTGTGTGTGTGTGTGTGTTCACATTCACACGCACACTCTCCCCTAAGCTAGAGAAGATTATGTGTGTGTTTTCGTTCGAGTGCATATATACGTGATGAGAGAGAGGGTGTGTTCACATTCGCAATTCCGAGGGCTGAATCCCGTGTGGGCTGAATCCCGTGTGGGCTGAATCCTGTGGGCTGCATCCCGCGTGGGCTGAATCCCGTGTGGGCTGAATCCCGCGTGGGCTGAATCCCGCGTGGGCTGAATCCCGCGTGGGCTGAATCCCATGTGGGCTGAATTCCGTGTGGGCTGAATTCCGTGGGCTGAATTCCGTGTGGGCGGAATCCCGTGTGGGCTGAATCCCGTGTGGGCTGAATCCTGCGTGGGCTGAATTCCTTGGGCTGAATCCCGTGTGGACTGAACCCCGCGTGGGCTGAATTCCGTGGGCTGAATCCCGCGTGGGCTGAATTCCGTGGGCTGAATCCCGTGTGGGCTGAATTCCACGTCCACCTCTACTCTTTCCTTAGTGTTACACATGCTTCGTATTAGTCTCTCACCACCAGCCTCACAGGACCTTGTGAGACAACACAGCTGGTAACTACACTCCCCCTTTGTTTGCACGTGGAGCGTCGCAAACAGCCAGAAGGTAACGCCCCACATATTAAGCAATGCAAGGCGGTGGAGAGGGAGCATTGGCATCACCCTCCAGGAGGCAGAGTTTGACGATAGGATGAAGAAGTTCTCCGGAGCCAGTACGGAGGCGGACCTTACAGGCCAGACCGGCCATGCCAGGGAATGTCTACGTGACCCGCCCAAGGCGCCACTGCTTCCTTGTCCTTGGAAGATGTGGGTCAATGACAAGGACCAGATCACCCACCCAAAGATTCTGAGAAGGGGCAATTTGACGTGGATGCATCCTGAGAGTGTGAAGAGGGCTTGAATGGCATCCTTGAAATGAATACGCTGGACGTAGCGGACAACAGCAGTTTGAGCTGCCTGGAACTCAGGTACAGTAAGCTGAGATCTTGAAAGGTTGGGCGGTCATTCATGATTCAGTCCGTGAACTTGCGGAGCCAGGCTACCGTCCTCCGCAGGGTGTACCAGGATGAGTATCGTAAGAAGAGCTTATCCACTATGCTGACTTCTTGTGTTTCTACTGCTAGAGAAGTGACCTCCTTCTTGATCTCGGGATCCCCTTCTAGGTCACTCCTGTGACTCAACAGTGGGGGCCAGGAGTACAGGAAGTTGGGCCCACTCTTCCATCTTCCTCCTGCTAGAAATTCTTGGGCTATGAATCCTCAGTCTCCCAGAATCATCTCATCATCTCCACCGACAATGGATTGTGGAGACCGACTGTTGCCGCCTCTTCCACAAAGGTACTGAAATTCGTAGTTCTTTGTTCTGTCAGCTTTAAGGAACCATTTATCGCTCACCCTAACCTTGTTCTGATTGCAAATGGGTCTCAATCTCGGCCTCTCCGGATTTCCAACGGTGTCATCGCCGTTGGAGCGTCTTGTCCGATCAATAGCTCCACTGTCAGCTGTTCCTCATGTTTCCCATGTCTCTCTAAAGGCATCAATCTTCTCAAATGAGGCCAGTGAGCAGCCAGAAGGGGCTCAGCTCTCGTGTCCGTTAGACCACCAGGAAAGGACACTATGACACTGAACCCTGTCAGTCCCATAGGAGCCATTCTCCTAGCGTGTAGTCCTGCGACCATAAGTGTAACATAGGTGGATTCCCGCTGCTCTGTTTGCACCAGGGTAGAGATTACCATCCTTCCTCTAATTCCTGTAACCCCAGTCGTTGTGCCACCTTCCTTGAACAGAAGGTGCGAATACTGCTGGAGTCCAGGATTGCGCAAACAATCACTTTTAATTCGTTATTCTTGTCAGATGTGAGGACCACCGGCACGATAGGCAAAGCCACCTTCGCTCTGCTTTCTGTTATATGTGCAATTCAGATCCCTTGCCCTAGTCATTCTCCATGTTTGCTTCCCCTGGGCCGGTCCACAGGAGCTGGTCCATGGAGTCACCAGGAATGTCTTCCATCGCAACCATTTATGTCACAAGACTGAGCCCTGCAATCCTTTGCCATATGGGAGTCTCTGAGACAAATGAAGCATCTTCCCTGGGCCATTACAACTAGCTTGCGATGCTCCACAGGCAGGACTCGGAACATCGAACAGGCGGGGAGACTATGACTGTCACAACAGAGGTGGCATCTGTCACCTTTCACTATACTCCTCCCATGCCCTGTGCAAGGCTCAGCATGCGTGGTCAGGGACGCCTCTCGCATCTGCTGCCTAATGCGGGGTTATGGTTCACATTTCATGTTAGCTACGGTGGCATTCCCTTGGTTGGACGTCGTCACTTGCTGGGTCTCCCGTTTCACTCCACATAGTGCTTTCATCTTTATGCCGTGTTGTTCCTTCAACATCATTGCGTTCTCCACTCTCTTCATTTCATTCTCCAGGAAATGGAGCAAATCCTTTGTGTTGGATACATTTGCTTCTTTTCCCAGTCCATCAGGCAGTCCATCAAGCCTGCATGGTTCATCAAGTCTCAGTAGAATATCCCTCATTGTTGGAGTGTTATCAACCTCATGCAGTTAGCCAAGAGGAGATGTAAGAAGTCAATTGGCCACACAAGGTGGAGAGGGCTTGAAAGTCGTTTTCCCAAATTGTGAGCCCTCCCATCACAGCTTCCCTTGCTTGGTTCATATACATCCTCTCATCACCGAACCTTTCATCCAGGATCCTTAGAGCCACCTTGAGGCCCCAATCTGCTGGTAGAGCCATGCAGTGCTCTATCATGTCTTGTACCTCCTTGGAACAGCTGGTGAAGAGTCAGTTGAGCTTGTATGTATCTGAGGCTGATGAGTAAAGATAGAACTCCTGGAACTGCCTCAGAAAGGTCCAGTAATTCTTGACGCTACCTGCCTAGAGCTTGGGTAGTTCAGCATGCATCAGCCGTACCATCTCAAGCAGGACATCATTAGAGCCATGCCCCTCCTAGGCGTGTTTCCGACCTGTTGGTTTGCTGTGGCGCTCTCTGTGTTCACTCCTTGTTCTTAAGCGTTTAGCACACCTTCTACTCTTGTTCGGCAACTGAGCCTTGTCACTCGAGGACCCATCTCCGTGTCTGCCTTCACTTGTTGAAGCCCATTTAGTGTTTCTATCCTCGCTGATCAAGGCCCGTTTGATGCTCCTAGCCCTCGGTTTCTTCTTGTGTCCTGAGGTTCCGTCCATGCTAGATGTGGTATATTCGCTCTCTACATCCTCACTAGAAGATGTGCTTCCGTACTTGCTGATCGAGGTCCGTTTGGTGTCAATGTCCTCACCGGATGTGGTATGTTTACTGTTTCTGTCCTCGCTGACCAAGGCCCATTTTGTATTTCTGTCTTCACTACCCGAGGCCCACTTTGTGTTTCTGTCCTTGCTACTTGAGGCCAATCCGGTGTTTCTGTCCTCGTTGATCGAGGCATAATTTGTATATCTGTCTCCGCTGCTTGAGGCCTGTTTTGAGTTTCTGTCCTCGCTAACCAAGACCCGTTTCCATTTCTGCCCTCGCTACCCAAGGCCCGTTTTGCGTTTCCGTCCTCGCTGATCGAGGCCAATTCGGTGTCACTGTCCTCGCTGATCGAGGCATATTTTGTATTTCTGTCCTCGTTGTCCGAGGCCCGTTTTGTGCTTCTGTCCTTGCTAACCAAGGCCCATTTTGTATCTTTGTTTTTTGTATTTTGTGTCTTCGTTACCCGAGGCCCACTTTGTGCTTCTGTCCTCGCTACTCGAGGCCAATCCAGTGTTGCTGTCCTTGCTGATTGAGGCACAATTTGTACTTCTGTCCTCGCTGCCCGAGGCCCGTTTAGTGTTTCTGCCCTCACTACCTGAGGCCTGTTTTGCGTTTCCGTCCTCGCTGATCGAGGCCAATCCGTTGTTGCTGTCCTCGCTGATCAAATCACGTTTTGTATTTCTGTCCTCGCTGTCCGAGGCCTGTTTGTGATTCTGTCCTCGCTAACCGAGGCTTGTTTTGTATTTCTGTCCTTGCTGCCTGAGGCCCATTTTGTGCTTGTCCCCCTCACTGCCCGAGGCCTGTTTTATGCTTCTGTTCTCGCTAACCGAGGCCCGTTTTGTATTTCTGCCCTCGCTGCCTGAGGCCCATTTTGTGCTTCTGTCCTCGCTAACCGAGACCCGTTTCCATTTCTGTCCTCGCTGCCCAAGGCCCGTTTTGTGCTTCTGTCCTTGCTAACCGAAGTCTGTTTTGTATTTCTGCCCTCGCTACCCGAGGCCCGTTTTGTGCTTCTGTCCTCGCTAACCGAGGCAGGTTTTGTATTTCTGTCCTCGCTGTCCGAGGCCCTTTTTGTGCTTCTGTCCTCGCTAACCAAAGCCCATTTTGTATTTCTGCCCTCACTAGATGGGGCCCGAGGTCCTTTCCACACCTTCTGTGCGTCCACATTACTTTCGTCTCTTAAGTACCAACCAATATCTCCATCCTCTCCACTTGAAGTCGGAGAGTTGATGCAGCGCTTCTTTGCTCTGCAGTGACCGCGCTTCATATCTCGAAGGGATTCTGCAACATCTCCCATGAGCGTCAGCAGCTCCTCCATAACCTTAAGGAGCTCATTCATAATGGGTGCATTAACCGCTGAGGGTTGGAAATCTAAGGCAGCGTTCGCCTCTTCTGGCACTTCCACATCACAGGTCTCATCAAAAGATTGAACCTCGGCGTCCGCAGAGGGGAGGTCTCCAGCAACAGAGCCCGTTTCGTCTGTTGTGTCATGCGTGTCAGCTAACTCAAGGACACCCCTGGAGCAGTCTTAAAGCCCTTCTAAAACCCTTTCTCTTTAACAGATAAGTCTCTTAACCTGATCAGCTAATTGACAATACAACGTGATCAGTATCTGAACGAGACTGTAGCCGCACCGGCTGGGCATCAATTGGCTCTCAGGTGATCTGTTTTACTGATCACACCCATCATCGTAGGGTCGAGGAAAGGCAGTTCTCCCTGACACGTTTATTGATGAGGTAGGCATGACCGTAAGAACTGCGAACAAGTTCTCGGTCTCAATTTCTTACAAAATAACATTATACACTGATATTAAACACTTTCAACATATTACAATATTCATTAACAATACATGCAATTAACTTGGCACTATGACAATCAGTTTTTACTACAAAATTAAAGTATTTACTTCGGTCACCATCCTGCCCGTCTTTGTCTGAGCGCGACTTGGCCGTGAGTGATGCTCGCAGGCGACTAGCAGGTTAACCCCACACTACCAACAAGTGAGCATCGGCTTCGGTGCTTAATATAGCATTAAATACTGATACTTACACATATTACACGTTTTCATGCAAATAGAAAACTATTGAACATTTCACTTATAAATGCCGAGGAATAATGCCGTGAAGTACATACGCTTTACATACAGTAACATTAGCAAATTTGTACCTAGTATTACCATCAAGTTTGGCAAATTCCTTGCAATCATCTAAATCATGATCCTTTGTACAGTAGTGACAGAATCGTCCTTTTCTTTCCTGGTCCTTGGGATACTGTTTGTTGGCTTGTACATTTACTTTACTTTGGAATGACCACAATGGTTTTTCCTCAATTGCTTTAGCCATGAAAGTTCTACTCCCTCTATTCTTTGTCATGATGTTTGATTCCCTTGGTTTCCAATTGGTTGCCCTTGTGTGAGTTTTGATCCAGTCATTTACTTCCCTACTTACTGAATTCCAGGAAAGAAATGGATTGCTTGCTCCTTTTGCTTCTTTCTGGACAAATTCACATGACATTTCAAAGGGTGGGTGGTGCTCTTCATTGCTACTAGAAGTGTTGTTATTACTGTTAGTATCAAGATATATCATCGCTTGCTTTCTCCAGTCATGAACAATATGTTCAGGGAGTTTTGCTAGCACCTTTCTCTGCTCTCTAGGGTCATTCAGAAATGACAAATAAGAAGTGTGTTTCATTGCAGCTAAACAGCACTTCAAAAAATCTGAGAATGCTGTTAATGCTGGACCATTATGCGGAGAGATTGGTAGCCAATTCATTAACTTTTTTGTGTAAGCATCAGCTATGATGCTTTTGTTTCCAAATCTATCACTAAGAATTTTCTTTGCTTGCACATAGTCAGCATCAGAGTTAAAGTGCATTAACATTTTAATGGCATCCTTTGCCTCACCAGTTGTATACCTGTCTAAGTAGGCAAGTCTCTTTACCAATAGAAGTTTTAGACTCTACGTAAGTTTCAAAGTTTTTCAACCAACTTGGAAATTCCATGGGTTCTCCATCAAAAGTGTTAGGCTCTATTGGAGGGAGGCTCCACTTGGGATCAGGTATGTTGATTGCAAAGGTTCCCCCAGGATGGGAAAAGGATTGATGATTCTGTCTCACATTATTCACATTATTAGGCATGTTAACATTATGAGTGTGTCTACGAGAGCTTGGTACAAGACTTTGAGCTGTAGGGTTGAGATTTTTTACCTGAGGTTCACTAAATATTTGTCCATGTACTTCATTTGTCATCAATTCATTATCTCTATTGCAAGAAGAAGGTTCCTGTGGGTCATGGAATGTTACTGTATGTAAAGCGTATGTACCTCACGGCATTATTCCTCGGCATTTATAAGTGAAATGTTCAGTAGTTTTCTATTTGCATGAAAACGTGTAATATGTGTAAGTATCAGTATTTAATGCTATATTAAGCCAGAAGCCGATGCTCACTTGTTAGGAGTGTGGGGTTAACCTGCTAGTCGCCTGCGGGCATCACTCACGGCCAAGTCGTGCTCAGACAAAGACGGGCAGGATGGTGACCGAGGTAAATACTTTAATTTTGTAGTAAAAACTGATTGTCATAGTGCCAAGTCAATTGCATGTATTGTTAATGAATATTATAATATGTTGAAAGTGTTTAATATCAGTGTATAATGTTATTTTGTAAGAAATTGAGACCGAGAACTTGTTCGCAGTTCTTACGGTCATGCCTACCTCATCAATAAACATCAGAGAGAGAACTGCCTTTCCTCGACCCTACGATGATGGGTGTGATCAGTAAAACAGATCACCTGAGAGCCAATTGATGCCCAGCCGGTGCGGCTACAGTAAGAACTCGGCCTACAAGCAAGAAATTGGCTCCATGTGAAACCGCAGCAAGAGTGAGTCACAGGACGAGGGGACGCTGACATAAGCCTAAAGGTTGACCTCTGAGGCCCCGGGGTCAGCTCTACCCTTGACGACAACCACTCCCTTCTACCCACTGTGCCTCGCCACCATTTTGTAGAACACATGGTCACAGGCAAGAAAGTATAATATTATGTATGTGCACTGAATTGAGTAGCCTAAGTGAAAATTACCCACAATTAGCTAGTATTAAGAGTGGTAATTTTAATTGCTCTTTCAGTGTCTCAGTATTGACACAATTAAGTTGTTAGATATGTCTGATACTGAGGAAATTAATGCCGTATATGGCCTTAGGGAAGGTGAGGGTGAGCAAGTGGACAGGGATCAAACTTGTATTGAAGAAGTTAGTGTCAGGGAGCGAGTGCCAACCGATAAAGGAAGAGAATATCAAGTCAGTGTAACCAAAGGAAGAGCAGAGTCCTGTAAGCGTAAATGGAGCAGTGTTACCAGCAAAATTAAGAAAGGATTAAAAATTGTAATTAGCCCCTTTGAATTAGAGCCCATGTCAAGTGAAGTAATAGAGGCATTTCATCAGTATTATGTGGAATACACAAAGCTGGTGGAACTAGAGCCAGAAAGGTCAGAGGAGCTAAATGAAGAGCTGGAACACAATCAACAAGTTCACCATGAAATATTAGAAAGTATAGAATGTAAAAGAAAAAAGTTAAAGAATGACAGAGGATCAATTTGTTCTAGCAAACGGTCTAGGCATTCTAGAGTCTCTTCTACTTCATCACGTTCATCAGCAGCACAAAGAAAGCAAGAAGTAGCAGCAAAGGTAGCCAGACTTAGAAAGGAAATGGAATATCATGATAGCTTAGCAGAGGCAGAAGTTATGTTAGCTAAGACAAAAGCAGAGGCAGAAGTTATGTTAGCTAAGACAAAAGCAGAGGCAGAAGCAATGTTCTCAAAGAAAAAGAAAGAGAGAGATTTAGCAGTTGCTAGTGCAGAACTTAATGCTCTTAGCTTAGTTGAAGAAGAAGTAAAAATGCTTCCAGGTAATGATGAAAGTGTAGAGAAGCAAAGTTATCTTCAACAATACATAGAGTCACAAAATGAAATGAAAGCACAAGCAATTGCAAATCAACAAAGTGACAATGCCATGCCTCACAAATATGTTACATTCCATGACCCACAGAAACCTTCTTCTTGCAATAGAGATAATGAATTGATGACAAATGAAGTAGATGGACAAATATTTAGTGAACCTCAGGTAATAAATCTCAACCCTACAGCTCAAAGTCTTGTACCAAGCTCTCGTAGACACACTCATAATGTCAACATGCCTAATAATGTGAATAATGTGAGACAGAATCATCAATCCTTTTCCCATCCTGGGGGAACCTTTGCAATCAACATACCTGATCCCAAGTGGAGCCTCCCTCCAATAGAGCCTAACACTTTTGATGGAGAACCCATGGAATTTCCAAGTGGTTGAAAAACTTTGAAACTTATGTAGAGTCTAAAACTTCTATTGGTAAAGAGAGACTTGCCTACTTAGACAGGTATACAACTGGTGAGGCAAAGGATGCCATTAAAATGTTAATGCACTTTAACTCTGATGTTGACTATGTGCAAGCAAAGAAAATTCTTAGTGATAGATTTGGAAACAAAAGTATCATAGCTGATGCTTACACAAATAAGTTAATGAATTGGCTATCAATCTCTCCGCATAATGGTCCAGCATTAACAGCATTCTCAGATTTTTTGAAGTGCTGTTTAGCTGCAATGAAACACACTTCTTATTTGTCATTTCTGAATGACCCTAGAGAGCAGAGAAAGGTGCTAGCAAAACTCCCTGAACATGTTGTTCATGACTGGAGAAAGCAAGCGATGATATATCTTGATACTTATGTGAATTTGTCCAGAAAGAAGCAAAAGGAGCAAGCAATCCATTTCTTTCCTGGAATTCAGTAAGTAGGGAAGTAAATGATTGGATCAAAACTCAAACATGGGCAACCAATTGGAAACCAAGGGAATCAAACATCATGACAAAGAATAGAGGGAGTAGAACTTTCATGGCTAAATCAATTGAGGAAAAACCAATGTGGTCATTCCAAAGTAAAGTAAATGTACAAGCCAACAAACAGTATCCCAAGGACCAGGAAAGGAAAGGACGATTCTGTCACTACTGTACAAAGGATCATGATTTAGATGATTGCAAGGAATTTGCCAAACTCGATGGTAATACTAGGTACAAATTTGCTAAAGAAAAACGGTTATGTACAGGGTGTCTAAAAATGGGTCACAAAGAAAAGGATTGTAGAAGAAGGAAAGTTTGTAAAGTATGTCAGAGATACCATCCCACAGCTCTTCACAATGATGACATGACAAGAACTGAGAGCCAAAAGGTGCCAGCACAAGCAACTCAGCCTAAAGATGATAAACCCACAGTAGTAGCCAATAAGGTCAAAGTTACAGAATCAGTGACACATGACATGCACACCATGATAGTTCCTGTATGGTTACATCATGTTAGTAACGAAGAGAATAAAGTTTTACTGTATGCCCTGCTGGATGAGCAGTATGATGCTTCATTCATCAAGGAAAGCACTCTGAATAAATTGGGAGTTAGTGGACCATCAGTGTCACTCAATATCCACACAATAAGTGGAAAACAAATCACTGATTCTATCAAAATTCATGGACTTAAAGTAAGAGGTTATAATGAAGAAGTGGAAATATCAGTCCCTTCAGCATATTCAACAGAAAACATTTCAGCTGGACGGAGTCAGATACCAAGGCCTGAGACTGCTTGTGACTGGCCCCACTTAAAGGCAATCTCTGACAAACTAATGAAATATGACCCAAACATTGACATAGGACTTCTCATTGGTCTTGATTGTGCAGAAACCATTATGGCAGAACAGCAAATAGCAGGTGATAGCAAGAAGCATCCCTATGCTCGTAGGACAGAGCTAGGTTGGGGGATCATTGGTAAAATCTCACCCCATTCAAGTCCATTGGAGGATACAGTGGTAGTCTACAGAACAGTGACACAAGAAGTAGAAATCAATGAAGAAAAGAGGGTTAATTTCTTAGTGGTTCCTACTAAAACCAAAGAGATGATTAATCCTTCTCAAGTGAGAGATATGTTTGAACTTGACCAGTGATAGAAAGTCAGCTGACACTCCATTATCATATGAAGATAAAAAGTTTATGAATAAGATGAAAGAAGGAGTACATCAGCTGAGGGATGGCCATTATGAGTTGCCCCTTCCTCTTAAAGATCATAACGTCAAGCTTCCAAACAACAAACTATTAGCAGAGCAGAGACTCAAGAAGTTAAGAGCTAAACTTGAGAAGGATAATCAACACAAAGGTGATTACAAAGTGTTCATGGATGATATGATTACAAAAGGTTATGCAGAGGTTGTACCGACAAAGAATTTAGTTAGGAATGATGGTAAGGTCTGGTACATTCCACATCATGGAGTCTATCATCCAAGAAAGCCAAAGAAGTTGAGAGTTGTCTTTGACTGTAGTGCAAACTACAGGAACCAATCATTAAACAGTCACCTGTTACAAGGCCCAGACCTTACCAACAAACTTATTGGAGTGTTGTGTAGGTTTAGGCAAGAAAGGATTGCACTTGTATGTGATATAGAAGCAATGTACCATCAAGTGAAGGTCAACCCAGAACACAGAGACATGTTAAGATTCCTTTGGTGGGAAAATGGTGACCTTAATAATGATATAGCTGAATACAGGATGACAGCTCACCTGTTTGGAGCTACTTCATCTCCAAGTGTAGCCAACTTTGCTCTTAAGAAAGCTGCAGATGACTATGGATGTGGATCTGATGCAGCCAAGTTTGTAAGAAACAACTTTTATGTTGATGATGGTTTGAAGTCAGTAGCTACAATGGATGAAGCTGTCACTCTTATTCAGCAGAGCAAAGAATTATGTTACAAGGGAGGTTTTAACCTTCATAAGTTCTTGTCAAACAACAAAGCTGTATTAGCTGCAATTTCTCCTCATGAGAGAGCAGATGGAATTAAAAGTCTGGATTTTAGTAAGAATGAAGACACACTGCCTATAGAAAGAACTTTGGGAGTTGAGTGGTGCATAGAATCTGACACATTTCAATTTAGAATAAAGCTGAAAGACAAGCCACTCACCAGGAGAGGCATTCTGTCAACAGTGAGCTCTATATATGATCCATTAGGTCTAGTGTCACCTCTCATACTGACTGGAAAGCAAATTTTACAAGAATTATGTAAGAATGCAGTTGATTGGAATGATGAGGTGCCAGATTATGTCAAACCTAAATGGTTAAAATGGAAGGATGAGCTGCACAAACTAGATCAGTTAAAGGTACCTAGATGCTACAAACCTGATGACTTTGGGGAAGTAGAAAAGGTTGAACTCCATCACTTTTCAGATGCCTGTCAAGAGGGATATGGCCAGTGCTCATATATTAGATTAATTAGCAAGACTGGCCAAATTCATTGTGCATTAGTAATGGCAAAGTCACGTGTCACACCTCTAAAAACCATAACAATTCCCAGACTAGAACCAGCAGCAGCAGTGGTGTCAGTTAGAATCCATAAACTCTTGAAGGGAGAACTTGAGTATAATAATGTGGAAGAAGTATTTTGGTTACATTGCAAATGAAGCAAAGAGATTCCATGTATATGTTGCAAATAGAGTAGAAACAATAAGAGATCACACTTCACCAGATCAGTGGAAATTTGTAGAGACGCAGTATAACCCAGCAGATCATGCATCTAGAGGCATGACAGCAGATGAATTGTGTAATAGCAAGATCTGGTGGAATGGCCCAGAATTCCTTTGGCAACATAGCAAAATGGATAGCCATTCCCAGTACAAGGTCATAAATGAGAATGATCCAGAAGTGAAGAAAGTTGTATGCCATGCTGTAGGTACACAACAGCCCACAGATATACTAGAAAGACTTGAGTATTTTTCTGATTGTAAAGCAAAGAGGGCAGTTGCTGTATGCTTCAAGCTTCTGAACAGCTTCAGAGGAAAAGGTGATGGCACTACTAAAGTAAAGGGAAACACATATAAGCCAGTAAATGTAGCAGAAGTGTCAGAAGCTGAAAATGTAATTATAAAACAACTGCAAGCAAAGGCATTCCAGAAGGAGATAAATGTACTGGAATCATCTGCTAACCATAATTCTTTAATTAAAGGAGACAATGGCAAGGGAACAAAAGTGATAGACAAGACCAGTTTCTTCTATAAGTTAGATCCCTTCATTGACAAAAATGGTATCATGAGAGTACTAGGAAGATTGAGGCTTTCTAATCTGACAGATGAATCCAAACATCCAGTCATCCTCCCCAAAACATCTCACATAACCCAGCTGATAATATGCCACCATCACAAAAGGACAAATCATCAAGGCAGAGGCATAACTTTAAATGAAATCAGGTCATGTGGATACTGGATAGTAGGAGGATCATCCCTAGTATCAAGGCACATTTCAAAGTGCATTATCTGTCGTAAAGTTAGAAGTACAACACAGGGACAGAAGATGGCAGACCTGCCTATTGACAGACTAGAACCATCACCTCCTTTTACATACTCAGCAGTAGATTTCTTTGGCCCTTTCTATGTCAAAGAGGGGCGTAAAGAGCTTAAAAGATATGGAGTGCTCTTTACTTGCATGGCATGTAGAGCTGTGCACATAGAGACAGCCAACAGTATGGATACAAGTTCCTTCCTAAGTGCATACCGTCGCTTTGTAGGACGAAGAGGGCCCGTAAGACAGTTGAGATGTGACCAAGGAACTAACTTTGTAGGAGCCAAATCAGAGTATGAGAAATGCTTAAAAGAATTAAATAACAATAAAGTCAGACAAGAACTCATGAAAGATCAGTGTGACTGGATTGTTTTTAACAATTCCAGTCACATGGGAGGTGTTTGGGAGAGGCAGATACGCACAGTGAGAAATGTACTCTCTGTGTTGCTTGATCAGCATGGTACCCAGTTAGATGACCAAGATCTGAGAACCTTCCTAGTTGAAGCAGAAAATATAGTTAATGGTCGTCCCCTAACTGTGGACCATCTTAACTCCCCAGAAAGTCTTACACCGTTGACACCCAGTAATTTGTTAACTATGAAAACAAAGGTAGTACTGCCTCCTCCAAGCATTTTCATTAAGAATGACCTGTACTGCATAAAGAGATGGCGCAGAGCACAATACCTGGCCAACCAGTTCTGGTCAAGGTGGAAAAAGGAGTATGTGCAATTCCTACAACTTAGAAATAAGTGGACAACACCAAAGAGGAATCTCAGTGTAAATGACATAGTTATCATCAAAGATCAGAATTTAGCAAGGAACCAGTGGAAACTGGGAAGAGTAACAGAAGTATCTCCTGATCATGATGGCCTAGTAAGAAAGGTTAAGGTCCTGGTTTCAGACTGTAATCTCGACAACCAGGGAAGACACATAAAGGCAAACAGGACCATCATAGAGAGGCCAATACATAGTCTAGTATTGCTGTTAGAAGGTAATGCATAATAATAGACCAGAGCATCCCCGCCAAGGAGCCAATGTAACAAAACATATTATGTGCTAATCCTAGTTTTAAGGTACATACTAATCTTAATTTAAGGTAAATTGTTACACAATTTAAGGGAGCCATGTTACTGTATGTAAAGCGTATGTACCTCACGGCATTATTCCTCGGCATTTATAAGTGAAATGTTCAATAGTTTTCTATTTGCATGAAAACGTGTAATATGTGTAAGTATCAGTATTTAATGCTATATTAAGCCAGAAGCCGATGCTCACTTGTTAGGAGTGTGGGGTTAACCTGCTAGTCGCCTGCGGGCATCACTCACGGCCAAGTCGCGCTCAGACAAAGACGGGCAGGATGGTGACCGAGGTAAATACTTTAATTTTGTAGTAAAAACTGATTGTCATAGTGCCAAGTCAATTGCATGTATTGTTAATGAATATTATAATATGTTGAAAGTGTTTAATATCAGTGTATAGTGTTATTTTGTAAGATATTGAGACTGAGAACTTGTTCGCAGTTCTTACGGTCATGCCTACCTCATGAATAAACGTCAGAGAGAGAACTGCCTTTCCTCAACCCTACGATGATGGGTGTGATCAGTAAAACAGATCACCTGAGAGCCAATTGATGCCCAGCCGGTGCGGCTACATGGAATGTAACATATTTGTGAGGCATGGCATTGTCACTTTGTTGATTTGCAATTACTTGTGCTTTCATTTCATTTTGTGACTCTATGTATTGTTGAAGATAACTTTGCTTCTCTACACTTTCATCATTACCTGGAAGCATTTTTACTTCTTCTTCAACTAAGCTAAGAGCATTAAGTTCTGCACTAGCAACTGCTAAATCTCTCTCTTTCTTTTTCTTTGAGAACATTGCTTCTGCCTCTGCTTTTGTCTTAGCTAACCTAACTTCTGCCTCTGCTAAAGTATCATGATATTCCATTACCTTTCTAAGTCTGGCTACCTTTGCTGCTGCTTCTTGCTTTCTTTGTGCTGCTGATGAACGTGATGAAGTAGATGAGACTCTAGAATGCCTAGACCGTTTGCTAGAACAAATTGATCCTCTGTCATTCTTTAACTCTTTTCTTTTACATTCTATACTTTCTAATATTTCATGGTGAACTCGTTGATTGTGTTCCAGCTCTTCATTTAGCTCCTCTGACTTTTCTGGCTCTAGTTCCACCAGTTTTGTGTATTCCACATAATACTGATGAAATGTCTCTATTACTTCACTTGACATGGACTCTAATTCAAAGGGGCTAATTACAATTTTTAATCCTTTCTTAATTTTGCTGGTAACACTGCTCCATTCACGCTTACAGGACTCTGCTCTTCCTTTGGTTACACTGACTTGATATTCTCTTCCTTTGTCGGTCAGCACTCGCTCCCTGACACTAACTTCTTCAATACAAGTTTGATCCCTGTCCACTTGCTCACCCTCACCTTCCCTAAGGCCATCTACGGCATTAATTTCCTCAGTATCAGACATATCTAACAACTTAATTGTGTCAATACTGAGACACTGAAAGAGCAATTAAATTACCACTCTTAATACTAGCTAATTGTGGGTAATTTTCACTTAGGCTACTCAATTCAGTACACATACATACTATTATATTTTCTTGCCTGTGAGCCCTGCGGGCATCACTCACGGCCAAGTTGCGCTCAGACAAAGACGGGCAGGATGGTGACCGAGGTAAATACTTTAATTTTGTAGTAAAAACTGATTGTCATAGTGCCAAGTCAATTAGAGACGTCGCAGTGAGGCTGGTAGATACCTATCAGCGCCAGCATTTTTAATTGTCTCCGATTTCCTGGGGCAAAGGGGTGTCTTAGCTAAATTTGAAATCGATGTGCAGGAAAAGTACAGCATGAATTGCTGCACAAGTGTATCTAAAATTAAAAACATAACCCTTAATATTAATATTCATACTTACTGGTGTATGATAAGGCTTTGTTAATTGAATTATAAGATAAAACTAAGAATAGGTAATGATTTTTTTTTAAGTAAGTATGAACAGTAAAAATAAAAGGATGTTGATTTCGGCTTGTGCATTTTATCTGGGAATGTTGAAAAATATTAGATATCACTGACACGTCCTGTATATGAAAGTAATCAGTGAAAAAAAAAGAACAGCACCGCTGGCGGACGTACGACGTACTTATCTTGATCATGATTCTTCAGTTAAAGAAAGCGCCGTGTGCCTTTAGGAAGGAGTGTAAAGTGTAAACAATAGCCTCTCAGTTCTGCCGATACAAAGGCCTTTACTTTGCTTTACTATATCCAGAATAGGGTATAGCTCGTTCTTTCAGGAATTTTCTTAATTCCGCTGTAGTCCATGATTGTGGCGGTGATGTATCTATTGTATAGGGTAGTCGAGTAAGCGTGGTCCTGTGTTTTGGTTTGCTCGCTGCCCAAGTACCCGAGGATAGTGATCGTACCGCAAAAATAAAGTCTCTGATACAGAATTATATTTTCTTTACATTAAATGGATTTGCCTGTTGTTTAGTACATGAAAATGCAAGTATATATTAGTATACTTCCATTGAGGTCAGTAGAAAATTACAGATTGCCTGCCTTGATACACTTATAGGCTCTTTTAAGAATATCATCTGAAATTATGAATAGAGGCTCAAATAATGTCATGTGCTGTCAGTTATCACGAAATTAATTGATTTAAAATTCAGATGCATTACTGTGCAACGATACACCTTTGTAAGTTTGTAAAACCTTGCCCCAAAAAGTATTTATTTTCCGGCGAGAATTAAAAATTCTGGCGCTATCTGGTATCAAAACGCTCACTGCGACGTCTCTAATTGCATGTATTGTTAATGAATATTGTAATATGATGAAAGTGTTTAATATCAGTGTATAATGTTATTTTTGTAAGAAATTGAGACCGAGAACTTGTTCGCAGTTCTTATGGTCATGCCTACCTCATCAATAAACGTGTCAGGGAGAACTGCCTTTCCTCGACCCTACGATGATGGGTGTGATCAGTAAAACAGATCACCTGAGAGCCAATTGATGCCCAGCCGGTGCGGCTACAGTAAGAACTCGGCCTACAAGCAAGAAATTGGCTCCATGTGAAACCGTAGCAAGAGTGAGTCACAGGATGAGGGGACGCTGACGTAAGCCTATAGGTTGACCTCTGAGGTCCCGGGGTCAGCTCTACCCTTGACGACAACCACTCCCTTCTATCCACTGTGCCTCGCCACCATTTTGTAGAACCCATGGTCACAGGCGCAGGCGACTAGCAGGTTAACCCCACACTACCAACAAGTGAGCATCGGCTTCGGTGCTTAATATAGCATTGAATACTGATACTTACACATATTACATGTTTTCATGCAAATAGAAAACTATTGAACATTTCACTTATAAATGCCGAGGAATAATGACGTGAGGTACATACACTTTACGTACAGTAACAAGACAGACACGTCATATGAGAGCGACTGCGTTAATGAGTGTAAAAAACCCCGACATTTACGTTACAGTGCAAACTCCAGGGGAAACTCCATAACGTAGTCACTCTCGCCACTGCCACTGCCATTATGTGCACAATTGACTGGTGATGTCTTCAAGTACACAGCGGTCACTAAGAAGTGGTCAGAAAAGCTTCGAGCATGTCTCCAGCTCCGCCTATATGTCTCATTATGACAGGTCCATCCTTATCTTTGGCCAAGAGCGTATTTTATATCCTCAGCTCCACGCCTGCTCCCACCAGTTCATAAGGAATGATGCAATAATCCACTCATCAGTGGTTAAAGGTCCTTTCTCCTACCTTCTGATCTTGATTTCCTTGGACAACAGTATTGTTATTTCAGTCCTCGCTGATCGAGGTCTGATTGTTATTTCCTTCCTCGTTGATCAAGGCCAGTTTGGTATTTTGTTCTCGCTGATTGAGGTCCGATTGGTATTTCCTTCCTCGTTGATTGAGGCCAGTTAGGTATTTTGTCCTCGCTGATCGAGGTCCGATTGGTATTTCCTTCCTCGTTGATCGAGGCCAGTTTGGTGTTTTGTCCTTGCAAGCACATAAACTCCCTGCATCCTGCTGGTGTCTAGTCTCTACAAGCACATAAACTCCCTGCACCCTACTGGTGTCTAGTCTTTGCAAGCACATAAGTTCCTTGCAGCCTACTGGTGTCTAGTCTCTGCAAGCACATAAACTCCCTGCACCTTATTGGTGTCTAGTCTCTGCAAGCACATAAACTCCCTGCACCCTACTGGTGTCTATTCTCTGTAAGCACATAGACTCCCTGCACCCTACTGATGTCTAGTCTCTGCAAGCACATAAACTTCACGATGGCGTCTTGCCAGAGCAAGGACATGAGGTCCAATTGGTATTTCCTTCCTCATTGATCGAGGCCAGTTTGGTGTTTTGCCCTCACAAGCACATAAACTCCCTGCACCCTGCTAGTGTCTAGTCTCAGCAAGCACATAAACTTCACGATGGCATCTCGCCAGAGCGAGGACACAGCCACCCCACACAGTGTCTCACCAGCATGAGGACACAGACACCACACAGCGCCCTGCCAGCGCTAGAACACAGTCACCCCAGTGCCTCACCAGCGCGAGGACAACCACCACTTGGCATCCCGCCCAGAGCAAGGGCACAGACACTCCTCGCCACCACGAGGACACGGGCACTCCACACTACAACCTCTGGGAGGGCACAAACTGTGAAAGCAAAACATCAAATCCAGCACAGCACTGCACATGTAACAGACAAAGGGAATACTCAACCCTGAACCAAAGAAGGCTCTGCAAACTCACAGAAGCTCAAGGACCCGCCAACACGTTTTGACCGATTTTGATCCCGAATCCGATGCCAATCGAATCATTACATTGAGTCAGTGTGAAACGGGTCTCATTTCCCACAGGTCTCGTTAAAAAGGTTGAACCCTGGTGTCCACCAAGGTGAGGTCACCAGTGGCAGATTATGTTTCCTCCGCCGCGTCAGCTAACCCAAACAGGTAGGCACTATTTACCATGAGGTACGACCTCCCCCCTCCCCCTGTTCGCTGTATATGTGTGAAGGCCCAGATGTTTGCTGCTTTCAATCATCTTGCCACTACACCACTTCGTCATGAATACACAGACTACCTCATTGTTATGTGTCCTTCACACGACACACCTGTACACCTGCGCTAACAAACAAATATTTCCATTCGCTCCGATGTGCTCCAATGCGCATGCATGCACTCGCACTCAGTATGCAGGGCTCTCAGGCCACCTCATGCCCCGTCTGCCAGGCAGCAGAACGCACGTACGCACATACGCACTTCTCTGCTAGACGGCCCCGCGGGCAGATCTCAGACCACCTCATGCCCTACCTGCCAAGCAGTGGAACGCACATACGCACACACGCACTTCTCTGCGAGACGGCCCCACAGGCAGATCAGTGTGCGAGGCTCCTTGGCCACCTCAAGCACTGCCCACCAGGCAGCGGAACGCACAAACGTACACATGCACTCGTCCTCTGGGTAATCCTGAAGACGCTCCACTGTGATCCTCGCCTTTCTTCTCCAGCATACGGCAGACCATAGTCATTAACTGTAGACACCGTCACGTCTATAAGGGATCAGGATGACAAATGACCCAGTCGTTTACTCACTTTAATGCGGTTAGCCTGTAGTGACAATTAATTTGACATCAGCACGAGTATTGAAATACAAGAAAACATCTGCATGCACATAAGGCACATAAGCATCATAAAGAAGTAACATTCAATCATAACAGAGAGCAATATACAGTAAAATCCCTCTCATCCGGCATTCGAGTATCCGGCAGCTTCAAGTATCCGGCACATTTTTCCCCGAGCCTTAAAATCAATAAAAAATCAATGTGTACTCATAAAATCGATTAAATTATGATTAATTATGAAGACGGCACAATCCCCGAGTTCCAAAAAACAGTTCAATGTTAAGGATGCGATATTCATGGCTTCACTTGCTTGGCTAGATGTTAAAAGGCAAACATTGATGCGATGTTGGCGCAAATTGTACCCTTTGATGTTGTGTGATGATGAGGATGATGAGGAGTTTGAAGGATTTGTAGGTGGCATGAAAAAATCGGTGGTGAGTGAGCTGAGGGAAATGGGGGGAAATGTGCAACTTAAAGTGACAGATGAAGCGTTACAGGAATGGGTGGACGTGGACGAAAATCAGGCCGTAACATTCACTCTCACAGACGAGGAACTTATCAACGCTGTAGTAAAAGATCATTTAGAGAAAATTAGTGATGATAGTGATGATGATGATGATGATAATGAGCCTAAAGTAACTTGGAAACAGGCTGCGAAACACATAGCTGGCTTTGTCAGGTTTGCTGAGCAGCGCACATACATGTCAACCCGAGATGTTATGACACTTCACTGCATTGAGAATGAGTTTTTGCTGCAAAGAAGAAGGAGCTGCAAACAAGGAGACATTAGAAACTATTTTAAAGTAGCTTGTAAGGGAAAAGAAGTGGGGCAAACAAGTACAGAATCTGATGATGTTGATGACCCGGAGGGTGTTGAATGAGAGGTGTGGGGAGCGAAAAAGTGTCACAGTTGTTACTGTATGTAAAGCGTATGTACCTCACGTCATTATTCCTCGGCATTCATAAGTGAAATGTTCAACTGTGCTGCTGTCTTTCAAAACTGTAACAGGGTACTCAACCCCATCAGTGTCAATTGTGCTCCAACACAAGAAAGGGCAGCATCAGTCTAATTCAGACCTCACAGGAGATGGTGAAGTACCTACAGATGAGGGGGGCAGCCATGACGGCCTTTTCACCCTCATGACCAAACACAGCCTGGATTTCATCACTCTGCTGGTCCCAGCCCTGTGACACAATCAAAGTCGGCTTCTTTAGGTCTTGGAAGCTGTGGTGGACACTAATTTGGGACAATTGTACGTAAAGTGTCCAGTATTGTTGCAGTAATGGCACATAGGCTGCATATTTTAATGAGGAGTGCTTTGTTGCATGCTCCCAGACTGTCTCCATTGTGGGCTGGGTGGGGACTTATTACCAACAGGGCTAACTTGTCCCAACTTATTTCCAAACTGTGGGCATCCAGACAAACTTGCACCAGCTGCACCCCCAGACAAATTGTCATTGGCTCCACTCAACTTACCACCAATCGAACATGGCACCAGCCAGTGCACCAACACGTGGCCCATGTTAGTGCCTCCCTAGGGCTTTTAAATCTTTCCTCACAGAGCAGCAATACCAGTTCCTTCTCAGCCACATTAATAAACTGCTTCATTACCATGAACTCTTCTAACTCATGGTATGAAATGGCCTGCTTGCTAGCAATCCACTTTTCAAACATCTCCTCCAGGTAGCAAGTGCATTATAGATAGGAGTCACCAGTCCTTTTCTTACCTCCACAGAACTGCAGCCTATATGCCTCTAGCTGCAGCTCATAAGCTCTGAGGATGTCAGCCTTGAACTCCTCATAATCCTCAAAATCCTCAACTGACATCCTATCATACAGCTCCAAGGTCTTGCCCTTCAACATATTAGCCACCAGGCCAACCCATCTCTCCTGAGGCCAATCAAATTCAGTGGTGTTACTGTATGTAAAGCGTATGTACCTCACGTCATTATTCCTCGGCATTTATAAGTGAAATGTTCAATAGTTTTCTATTTGCATGAAAACGTGTAATATGTGTAAGTATCAGTATTTAATGCTATATTAAGCACCGAAGCCGATGCTCACTTGTTAGTAGTGTGGGGTTAACCTGCTAGTCGCCTGCGGGCATCACTCACGGCCAAGTCGCGCTCAAAGACGGGCAGGATGGTGACCGAGGTAAATACTTTAATTTTGTAGTTAAAACTGATTGTCATAGTGCCAAGTTAATTGCATGTATTGTTAATGAATATTGTAATATGTTGAAAGTGTTTAATATCCGTGTATAATGTTATTTTGTAAGAAATTGAGACCGAGAACTTGTTCGCAGTTCTTACGGTCATGCCTACCTCATTGGTCATGCCTACCTCATCAATAAACGTGTCAGGGAGAACTGCCTTTCCTCGACCCTATGATGATGGGTGTGATCAGTAAAACAGATCACCTGAGAGCCAATTGATGCCCAGCCGGTGTGGCTACAAGTGGCCTTCTCAAATCTCCAAAACCACTCTGTCATCTTCTTTTCATTGAACTCAGGAATCAATTTTCAACTCACCATCTGGCTTTTGACAGTATCCTCCTCAAGTCCTCCTCTCCTCAAGTCATGAGATGAATTAACTTATAGTTGAGTTTTCTCCAACTCAAATATCTTAATTTTCTCAGCCTCCTACTTCTCATACATCTTTGCCTCCTTCTTGACTTCAAGCAACCTTGCCTTTTCCTTGGCCTCAAGTAGCCTCACCTCTTTCTCTTTCTTAGTTTCAAGTAATCTGGCCTTCTCTTCGGTCTCAAGCCTCTTAGCTTTCCTCTCAACTTCAAGCCTCCTGGTTTCTCTAGCCTCCTCATTCTTTAGTCTCCTTTCCTTAGCTTCAGCTTCAGCTGACTGGAGCCTTCTCAACTCTTGCTCCTCCTTCTCTCTAGCCTCCTCCATCTCCATTTTTCTCATTTCCAACTTGAATCTCATTTCCTCAGACATGCCTTCGGTCTGGGAAAAACCACCAGTACTGCAGGCAGGGTTAATTTGTCTGTGGACGCCAAGGTTGGGACTATCTGTCCTCACACCGAATTAGGCTAAATCTGCACTGCCACTTCCAACAAAGGCAGGGGACTCAGGTCACGAGTCACCCTGGCTACCAGCATCGCCCTCCATGGGTTACATGAATGTTGAAACACACAAGACAATGAAACAAACAACTGTTACAACCACAATCTCCTGCCCCTCTGCAAAGCTGCTGCAACTGGACTAGCTCCCCCAAGTTACCTCCTACGTGACTTGGTGCAGGGCTTGAGGTTGTCAGTCTGTTTTACCCATCCACAGACAAGGGAACAGCTGAGACAGGATCAACAATCATGTCTAAAGCGAAACAATAATAATGAGCAGCAACACATATATGGTCAAGGTATAAAACCACACTGGACTACTGAACATGTCCTATAGCGTATTATAGCCTATAGCTGAGTAGTGTCATTTACAATCTCCTGGATGGCAGGCCTTAGCAGGGCCTGAAGAGGAAGTAAAATTTACCACTCAGCTATTCACTGAAGTCCTATGCAGGTCAAACACCTCCAGGAGCTTGATGCAGTAGCATTTAATAAGACAAGTACACTAACAAGTGACATGACTACAAACAAGTGCCCACACACGAACAGAAGGGTAATTCACCACTCACTGCACAAGAACTCAGCGTGCACACACACACATAGATAAGGAGTCACGCCCCAGGATATGGAATGCGTTATATATGTAACTACACTCCCTGGCAGACTACTATGGAGACTCCTATGCTACTTAGGTAGGCCTGGGCAAACAGCCAGTAATTACTCAATTATCTCCTTAAAGCAAATGACCTGACCATACTCTTTTTATTCTCGAAAGAATGTTTAGGGATTGGCATCTGTTAGCTACTCTGCCACATCACACAATTTCTCTTAAATATGTAATGAAGTACCAGCTGCCCACCAGCCAGCCTGGGCTCACCTTAGCTTCACCACTGGAGTGAAAACTAAAAAAATCTCCTGCCAGGGTAAACAAACATAAAACATACAAATAACACTTTAATGGATATCAATAAATCAATACACAACTCATGTAAACTCACAAGGAAAAGAAAAAAGAAATAACTAAATGAAACTTGTACACCTCAAAATTTCCAGTTGCGGGACACGACCAGTAACCCTTGTTCACACGAACGCTTCTTTCCCCCTGCTGAGTGATGACAGGCGTCTCCCTCTTGTCACCACAGACTGATAGGGCTCAGGATGGCCACACACTACACCACTCCTCCAGTAGACAGGCACACAATGGTGAAGACGGCTGCAGCTACGGTCCTTAAGCATCACCGTGAAACTCCTGCAACACACCCATGGTGCACTCTAATCGTCCTCTCTCCCACTCCCTACTTTTCATTAACATCCAACACTTTGCCCAACAATATCTTCACACTGAAATACACTATCACATACCTGCTATGCTGACAAAGCCACACAATCCAGACTTCTAAAACAACACCTCAAGTGACCGTGTTCCATGCCAAAATCTCTCTTATTCCAAAGCAAACACTTCCCATTAAACCCCACACTAAGCAGCTGAACATCACGATGCATCTAGCTCTGCCTGACTCATCACAAATATATCAGTTCTTTCTACTTTTTATTGGAATTCAAGTATTAAGTATGGATAATTTAACTCATCATGCCTTGCAGTGGTACAAATGTTTTGGGTTTTAAGACAATAAACAGTCTGGACTTTACATGAATATCACAAGACTTGACAACATAGCTTTGTGACATCATTTAGCTCGAGCACCTGGGGTGCTTATTGGTAGGATCAGGTGACTCAGGTCAGAGAAAGAGGTGGCTCAGCTTCTCAAGGAACACTCCCACAATAGAAGCAAGTCCCAAGTGCTTGTGTGTTCTTTACAGCTGGGAGAAAGAACTTATTTACAACAAGAGTAAGTATTTTTAGAAAAGAAGGGCCAGTAGAAGTCCTATCATTTCATCCTCCAGAGCAATAGCTCAAACAATGAAAGGCACTAATGTGAGGGAGATGACAGTGTGATGAATCTGCTCTGCCCCAAATTGAGATTACATGGAACAATAACCACAAATTATAGAAAAGTTATTCACACAGCATCATATAATACTAAGAGAGAGAGAGAGAGAGAGAGAGAGAGAGAGAGAGAGAGAGAGAGAGAGAGAGAGAGAGAGAGAGAGAGAGAGAGAGAGAGAGAGAGAGTGTGGGGGGGGAGGTAAGACAGTCACCTGTCCTTTCCACCAAGGTGTTAAACTGATAATTGGTCCCGTAGAGACATGGCAAAGCAGGCAATGCAGCTCATGGGGAATTCCCCTACTCAGCCCAAAACACCCAAATGTTCTTCCAGGAGTGAAAACACTATAGCTTTATCCCTTCCTAGTCTTTGTCAAACAACACTGCCTGTCTCAATACATCTGTCTCATGTAAGCTCTGGATAGTAATTAACTTTGGGAAAAGAGTGCTAAACACTCTCCCACTCTACTAGTCAGGGGGGGTATAAGAGGGGGGGATAATGACATACATACATACATACACCCACCTGCTCACATGCTGCACTCCGCGCTGACTTATATAAATAAAACACTTCTTTTCTAACAATTCTCATGACCAATCTATAGGGGCTAGGTGGATACTGATCACTTTGTCTTCAAGGACAACTCTTCTGCTATTAATTGTGTGAGACTGAGTCAAAAGGGGCATTTAAAAATAGGGTAAACTAATTTGGGAAAGAGAGTCTATGGGCTACAGTAAAATCATGGAGCAAACAGCCCACTTAATCATATGTCTGGCATCTATATCCCCCTCCCTCTCACTCTTCCTTCATTCTTTCCCACTTCGTATTCTCACTTTTCTTTTACTCATTTTTACTTCTCTTTGCTTTACATCACCGCTTGCAACATGACTTACATCTAGGTTTGGTATGGGCATTATTTTATTTCTTGACCAAACTGCTGGAACAGGTTTATTTCTTGAATGTTTGTTTTACATTGTGAAAGGGTCAAGTTAGATTAGGTTAAGATAGATTAGCTAGGTTGGGTTAAGTTAGGCTTGTGTTGGCAGTGCTTAAAACACATCCAGTTATCTAACAAAAGTTTGCTCTTGTGTACATATGGTAATTTGATGGTGTTGTTGTAAACTTTACCAATATTTAATATAGTTAACATAGTGAAATAACTGTGTGCCACAACTTATAAAGTTATGATCACAACAACGTTAGGAATATATCAAGAATAAATTATAATATAATGTGAGTGCATGATTAATAATTTTTGGTAAGGGAGGGTTCTCAGGCTAGTTGATAACCATAACCAAAAACCTGCTAAGCACTGGATTATAAATTATTGTGTATACAGTATCTGTAGCAGTTAGGTCTCAGACAGTGACCAATGCAGTGTTTAATAACTTTTCAAGATAAGCTATCATAGATTCAAGTATTACAGCTGGTAGATTTAAATTAACGTAGGAGTTTCTAACTGGCTGATGATATATATATATATATATATATATATATATATATATATATATATATATATATATATATATATATATATATATATATATATATATATATATATATATATATTGGAACCTCAGTTTTTGAGCTTAATTCATTCCTGAATGCCATTCAAAATCTGAAATGTTTAAAAACCAAAACTATTTTTCCCATAGGAATCAATGTAAAATAGATTAATCTGTTCTCAGACACCTGTCCACCATGTCTTAGTAAGCGATGACTGATGCTTCCATTGCTAAGATGACCGCTCCACAACATCTCCAGTTTAGAAATTTTCTATCCAGAAAGGATGTATTGAATGAACTTAGTAACACAGAACTCATCAAAAGATATTGTTTAGACCATGAAGGCATTCTCTCTTGATCAAGTGTGGGAAGCCTTATAGAGTGACACTGAGAGGAGCAACCCATTCGCTGCCACAATGAAGGTGATCATAACACTTAGACATCTTGCTGCTGGGAAAAGCTACTGGAAAAATGCAGCTGTGCAGTAGTTAGGGCATTGTGGGTCATAGAGAGAGCCACAGGAGGCTTAGGATTATCCCAGAGTGGCGAACCTTATTTGTTTACATCAAGGTTCTTCAAAAGGATCACATTTAACTTACTTCAAAGATTGAATTATTGTCTTACCTTCTGTGTCTCTCCTCCAAATACAGTATATAAAAAAACAAAGGAAATATTTATAGAAACTATAAATTAGTGATAAATGGCAGCTTTTGCTATGTCTTGTAGTATTTGAAATCAAGTAACTTTGTTCAAAAACCGAATTATGATACAGCAACCAAAGCAATTATGAGTTAAAATTATTGTTTGAAAACCAAATTGTTTGAAAAGGGAGACATTCGGTAACTGAGGTTACACTGTATATATAAACTGCAATTTTGATATCCATGCAGGTTGGGACTTCAGTTGCAAGGCAACATATCCACCACTCAGCTTCCCAATTTAGATAAATGCACTCTTGAACATCAAACCAGCAAAACTAAGTAATAAACATGAATAAGTTGACTGCTCATTAAAAATAAATGTCAATAAAAACAGCCATCACAAACTAACAAGTCATTCCCTCTCTGTAATAATTTAAGAACTTTGCTTTTTTTATTTATTTATTTTTTTAGGAGTGTCTGAACCTCAGCTGAACCACAGACATTCACCAGCAGTGGTGATGGAGTCATCAGATCCTCACCTGCTGATGTTTCTGGGTCTGCAGGGTGGTGCTAAGGGAGAATCCCTCATTACTGACAGTGGAAGAGGACCCAACTTTCCAAATCATCCATCATACAGATGATGTTCCCCAATGGTGAATAACTATGCCATTTGTTTAATGTTGACATGCATTACATTATGTTCTCCAGTACATACTTGTGAACACTGTATGTACATTTATCATGTGCTGTATTTTTCAACCATACATTTTTATTTTTTTTATTATAATTCATTAATATGATATGTAAATATGTTAATTAAAGTCCTGTTTTCATCTTAAATTCATTGCAAGCAGAACTTGAGCAGGTGCAACAATTTATAGTGAATCTGAAGGAGATGTGAGACCTGCATGGACTAGTGAAGGCACAACAGGAGCTAATGGCAAGCACACTGAGAGCTGGTCGAGTCTCAGCAGCAATCTGCTCAAATACAAAGAGAATTTTTAGATTTTATTCTGGCAGTTTGTGGCTCATGCTATTGAATGCTTTAAGGCCAACACAAAACACATTGCTGAAAATGTTTAAAAATATCTAGTGTTATTTATTTATTTATTTGTTTTTTTTTTTTTTACCTTATTTATAATAATATATTAATACATTGTCATACCAGAGCATTTCACCATTCCTTTGGGCTGTGATTCATGTTAGCGTCAGTTAACTGTGATATCCACAATGCCTTTGTATTACTTAAAAGTACAAAGTAACTGCCATCTGTGTAGGTAAGCTTGAAGTTTTTTGTGGTGACCTGGTTGAAATTTTTTGTATATGTGTTTATTTACCTAGTTGAGCTTTACAGGCCCTGAGCTATACTCACTTCGTGGATATATATATATATATATATATATATATATATATATATATATATATATATATATATATATATATATATATATATATATATATATGTTAAACCTTGGTTTAACACAGCCTGTTCTTGTGCTATACATGATAGAAAAATGGCCACCAAAGGGTACTTGAGCCTTTCATCATCTGAATCTCATGCACTTTATATTTCTGCCCAGAATCATGCCAAGTCTGTTCTCCAACTAGCCAAAACTCCTTCATTAATAGAAAGTGTCAAAATCATTCAAGATCTAACTTCCCTTATGACTTCTGGCACCTAGCCATAAACATCTCCAATAACTTTGCTTCTTCATCTTTCACTCCTCTATTTCAACCTGATGGCACCACAGCCATCTCATCTATTTCTAAAGCTAAAGTTTTTGCTCAAACTTTTGCTAAAAACTCCACCTTGGACGATTCAGGGTTTGATCCTCCATCTCCTCCACCCTCTGACTACTTCATGCTACCCATTAAAATCCTTCGCAGTGATACTTTCCATGCCTTTGGCCTAAACTCTTGGAAGGCTTATGGACCTAATTCTTCCATCTATCAACTCTTATTGTTCTCCAAAACTGTGCCTCCATGCTTGCACCTTGCCTAGTCAAACTCTTTCAACTCTGTCTATCAACATCTACCTTTCCTTCCTACTGGAAGTTTGCCTAAATTTAGCCTGTTCCTAAAAAGGGTGACTTCTAATCCCTCAGACCACTCTCCTATTGCTTTAATTTCCTGCCTATCTAAAGTTTTTTAATCTATTCTCAAAAGGAACATCTATTGCTTCTCAACCTTCTATCTGATTGCCAGTATTGGTTCCATCAAGGCTGCTCTACCAGTGATCTGGCTTTCCTTACTGAGTCTTGGTCATCCTCTTTTAGAGATTTTGATGAAACTTTTGCTGTTGCCTTAGACATATCAGAAGCTTTCGATAAAATCTGGCACAAAGCTTTGTTTTCCAAACTACTCACCTACAGCTTCTATCCTTCTCTCCATAACTTCATCTCAAGTTTCCTTTCTGACCATTCTATTGCTACTGTGGTAGACGGTCACTGTTCTCCTCCTAAATCTATTAAAAGTGGTGTTCTTCAGGGTTCTGTCCTGTCACCCACTCTCTTCTTATTATTCATCAATGACCTTCTAAACCAAACTTCTTGTCCTATCCACTCCTACACTGATGATACCACCCTGCACTTTTCCATGTCTTTTCATAGGCATCAACACTTCAGGAAGTAAACATTTCATGCAGGGAAGCCACAGAATGCCTGACTTCTGATCTTTCTAAAATTTCTGATTGGGGCAGAGCAAACTTGGTATTGTTCAATGCCTCAAAAACTCAATTCCTCCATCTATCAACTCGACACAACCTTCCAGACAACTATCCCCTCTTCTTCAATAACACTCATGTCCCCCTCTTCTACACTGAACATCCTCAGTCTGTCCTTTACTTACAATCTGAATTGTAAACTTCACATCTTATCTCTAGCTAAAATAGCTTCTATGAAATTAGGTGTTCTGAGACGTCTCTGCCAGTTTTTCTCACCCCCCAAGCTGCTTACTCTGTACAAGGGCCTTCGCTGTCCATGTGTGGAGTATGCTTCACATGTCTTGGGGGAGGGGGTTCCACTCATACTGCTCTTCTAGACAGGGTGGAATGAAAAACTTTTTGTCTCTAACTCCTCTCCTCTAATTGACTCTCTTCAGTCTCTCTCTCATCACTGCAATGCTGCATCTCTAGCTGTCTTCTACCACTATTTTCATGCTAACTGCTCTTCTGATCTTGCTAACTGCATGCCTCCCCTCCTCCCACAGCCTGGCTGCTCAAGACTTTCTTCTTTCTCTCACCCCTAGTATGTCCATCTCTAATGCAAGAGTTAACCAGTATTTTCAGTCATTCATCCCTTTCTCTGGTAAACTCTGGAACTCCCTGCCTGCTTCTGTATTTCCACCTTCCTATGACTTGAATTCCTTCAAGAGGGAGGTTTCAAGACACTTATCCTTCAGTTTTTGACTACTGCTGGGACTGACATCTCAGTGGGCTTTTTTTTATTGGATTTCTGTTGCTTTTGGCCAATGTCCCTCCTACATATAAAAAAAAAAGTATGTCCACTGCAGTGAAGTGAAGCCTTGCATGCCTTCTTTGTTGCTGAAAGGGTGTGCATGGCTTGCTTTGGTGGTGTGCTTGTAAATATTGGCCAGCATGGAACTTGACATAATAATAATCCAGAGATTGTGTGAATACCTGCTCAGTGGTAAAACAACTTTCTGGGAACACAGGAACGGAAGATGCTGTAACAGCAAGTAACATTTCTTGTGTGAACCCTGCTTTGTATCCTTACTGGCCAGCGTGGAACTTGACATAAGAATAATCCAGAGATTGTGTGAATACTTGCTCAGTGGTAAAACAAGTTTCTGGGAACATGGGAACACAAAATGCTGTAACAGCGAGTAACATTTCTTGTGTGAACCCTGCTTTGTATCCCTATAGTTAAAGCATTCCCATCTATCTCCTTTTCCTTTTATGTGAGGGGACTACATATGCATTTGTCCACTCTTCTGCCACCTTGCATCAATAAAGCACACATTCACCTACCTTACCAACCACAGCATGATGTTCTTTTGACCACATTTCAAGCACTCTGCAGCACATCCATCAAAACCCTTTTGCATCTACTGAGAAAAGCATAATGGTTATCTAAAACTTTATTTCCAAAAAAATTATATACATTATTAATCAATGTGAATATAACTATTCTACAAGACTGATAAGTGTCTCTGAATGGTGAAGTTAATGGTGGTGATCATCAGAACTGAAAAAAGCTTTCTCCACAAGAACTGTGCCAACTGCTGCCAGCAAACCCCACTTGAAGCCTCGGAAGAGCACTAGCCTGAGCCTCTCTCCATGAGTGCCAAACTCCTTCTTGTTATATCGCCACACTTCATTCCTGTGAAGAGAGGTACACATGGTAAAACAAAAGAAACAAGAACAAAAAAAAAAAATTTCTTTGACTGCTAAACCATTAAGCAAATGTGTACATGTGTGTGAAATTTACGTAGCTGACTATCTTGTACAGTACATGGTCTGAGCTACACAGATGTGGTCTTGTCTCTGTATCCAGACTTGTCCAGTTTTTCCTTTAGTTGACATACACTCTTCACCTTGGTCACCTCTCCAAATCTACTCAAGGTATCGACATTTCTAGACAGGAAGCTGTACTTTATATACCTAATTAAAAAATCTCTTCCTTAATTATTTTTGTCTTCTTTAACATCCAATCACTCTTTCTCACCACTAAAAATTTTATGAATCTCAGAGCGAAAAATTAACCCTCTCATGCACTAGATGCACGTGTGTCAAAATGTCTTCATGCGAAACTCCCTCAACGCACAAGTGCTTCAATGAACTTATTTAAATGAATTAAAAATAAAGTTTCTGATGTTAAATGTGTCAATTTTTGGTGAGTCAAAGATAAGCATAAGTTTCACAAAAGTAATGAATTGGCAATGCTGATGCTTCCCAGAATACGCTGACTGTTAGATAATTTGTCAGTTTCAGCCTGTAACTCAGGCTGTCTGCACATAATCCAAGATAAATACAGAATTTTCTTGAGATCTAATTGACACATCACAATGACAGTAGTACTACTGTGAAGGTCATAAAAAGATGGTTTAAGTGATGTGTTGAGTGCAGAATACTCACAGGAAAAGTTCTGAGCTATGAGGTTGTGAACATATTTTTCTTGTTTTGTATTTATTTTTGAGGGAAAAAATTAGTTAAATTACTTTTTAGTGAATTTTCTTAAGTGACCATCATAAAGATACTTTCCTTGTCAATCTAATGATATATAATATGAGCCTACTTATGACTTTCAAAGGAAAGAAAACTGTTTCTAAATCAAAGTTTCATTAGGCATGCAAAGCAGCCCCAAATAAATGCCAAGAGAAGAGGCATTGGAAAGAAAACTTACAAAACTTACTAGTACCTGAAAGGGTTAATCCACAAATTTAACTACACAACACATCCACACAAAGTCCTCCCTAGTGTGGCTACTATTTTTTATTCATCTTGTGCAGATAGTAGATTTTAAAGGTCAAATTAATAGAGAGGGAAGTAGGGACATGGAATTCTTGTGGGTCATCAGTCAGGAATTCAGCTGGAATAGTGAAGGTCAGTTATTATATTAACATAATATCCCTCCCTAAAAAAAAAAAAAAAAAAAAAAAAAAAAAAAACAGGAATTGGAATGAACCAGCTTTTACAGTAAGAAGTTTTTTTGAAACCAGGGATGATGACATGTGCAAGGGTGACAAGAACACTGAAAATCAAGTTGTCATCTACCCATTTTATGTTTAGCATTACAACAGTTGCTGTATTTCAAGCTGATGTGGAAGCTCTTCCCTATGTCTCCTCTCTCCTGTTAGAGGGGTAGTTGATTGCTTCACTCCTGCTACATCAAAAAAAAATAAATAAATAAATAAAATAAATAAATAAATAAAATAAATAAATAAATAAATAAATAAATAATAAATAAATAAATAAATAAATAAATAAATAAGTAAATAAATAAAGATATTGTCAGTATTAACACCAGGGAAATTTTTTGTTGTTGTATTCAATTTATTTCAATAATTTTATCAGTCAGCTATGCCCCAAGCCAATTTAAAAAAATCAGTAGGAAAATATTAATAACATTTATGTATTGAGCCTTCAGAAAAACTGTGGAAACAAATAACCATATACAGTAAAATCCCTCTTATCCGGCATCAACGGGACCGCCGACATGCCGGATACTTGAATATTGCCGGATACTTGAATAGAAGTGAAATTATGTCCACAATCACCACCCTACACTCACGGATCTTACCATAACAAAGATCAGCTGATCTGATCAGCTGCTTAAGTGTAAGCACAACACGCTTCCTCTTTTCTACAACTTTAGGCATGATGAAGGCGTCAGGCGATAAACAGTGCACACGCGGGACTGAGTCACTGAGTAAACACAGTGCAGTGGGCTGCGGATGGCGCAAAGCAGTGCGCTCTGGTGGCCAAGGGACAAAGTATGCCTTGCGCGGGAATTTTAATCGACTTTATGAGTACACATTGATTTTTTATTGATTTTAAGGCTCGGGGAAAAATATGCCGGATATTTGAAGCTGCCGGATACTCGAATGCCGGATAAGAGGGATTTTACTGTATCTGATATTTCAAGCCGGGGACAAAAATAATCTAAAACAAAACTATCATTTATTTACTGTTTTAACAAAGCATGTAAAACAAAGATGAGGTACGTATTAATTATACAGGGTGTACCACGAGTTTTTGTGGATATTGCCAGAGTTGAAAGTACAGGTTATTCTAAGTGGAAAATGTTCTATGCACATGTGCAATTTGAAGCATTGTTTAGCCATGGCATGAAATTCAAGTGAGGCCTGGCAACAGATACAATGGTCGGGTCAGGTGTGTATTCATGGCGAGGATCTGAAATTGTGAATAATTCAGTCATGATTTCTACAGGTTTTGGAGTTTCACAGTATCCCATGACAAGACAAATGACAACAATGGACCAATACCATTCACCAATAAACATTACACAATGAGAGTATAGACATGATAAATAAAATAATAGGCTGCATGGCACAATGCACTACCTGGGCAGGGAGTGGGAAGGAGTGACCAAACAGTTTTCCTTTGAGACAGTGACAGTGAATACATTCAGACTGTACTGCACAGTGTGAAGTGTGTAGAAAAGGTGTTCCTCCCCCAAGATTACCTGCCTGGCCCAGCCATTGCATTTATTGCCAGGCCACTCTTGAATTTCATACCACGGCAAAACAACAACTCAAAATGCATATGTGCACAGAACATTTTTAACTTAGAATAACCTGTACTTTCACCTCTGGCAATATCTGCAGAAACTCGTGTTACACCCTTGTTACGACCACAATTTCCTGCCCCTTTGCACAGCTACTGCAAGTGGACTAGCTTCCCTGAGCCACCTCCTATGTGAATTCAGTGCAGGGATCAAATGCAGGTGTTTAGGTTCCCTTGTGACTCCTGCACCCTTTTCACAACAAGTCATAGTGCCAGGTCACACTAATGAGATCACCAGTCTGTTTTTACCAACTCAGACAAGGAAACAACACAACAACTACAACCAACTCCACCCACTGGGCAAGAATCACCAACCACATCTGGAAAGAAACAATTGACTCCTGCATCCTTTTCACAACAAGTCATAGTGCCAGGTCACACTAATGAGACCACCAGTCTGTTTTTACCAACTCACAGACAAGGAAATAACACAACTACAACCAACTGCACCCACTGGACAAGAATCACCAACCACATCTGGAAAGAAACAATCACGAACACATATATGGTACAGGTATAAAACCCTGCTGGACCACATATCAATTCCTCCCACTGTCCAACAGCGTATTATAGCCTCTAGCCGAGTAGTGTCACTTACAGCCTCCTGGATGGCAGGCCTTGGCAGGACTTGAGGAGGAAGTAAAACAGAAATATACAAAGCTTATGAAAATTTTAGGAACAACAACAACTTCAAAATCAACACATAACTAACTGAGCACATCATCGGATTCAAACAAGGGGCATATAATCATCACAAAATATCAAAGATTACTACAGCACATACATAAGTAACTACTACAACAATTGAAATAACAGGGGCTCCCAATAGACCCTCCAAACTCAGAATGCCTCTATTTATTTCTCTTCCTCCTACTCCTCTTCTAAGACCCATCTCTGACTAAATGCCAGGACCTATGGTCTTCACAGCTACATGTGCAGTTTTTCTTCTGCTGGGAATCCTAGTCATCTCTTTCTGCCAGCAGCTACAGCTGTGCCAACTACTCCTTTGACTCTGGCCACCTCTCCTCCGTCTGTCGTCTTCTCAGTCCTCTGCCTTCACTACTCTGCCAACTCTCACCTCTCCTCTCCTCACTGTACAGCCTATTCCCCTTGTATCTTCTCCTCCATATAGTATAAACATCAAAGTCACCATACCATGATATCCCTACATCCTTGCACCATGCAATGAACTCACCAGAGACTGTAGCCTCCTAGTGCATCATCATCACAGCAGAGACAAGCAAAATACTTCCCGGCCAAACACTACTCTCCCTTGGGCCTCCAAACAAATCTGACTTGCTGGCCCTCTTAAATCTCCTCTCTGGAGAACACATCAATCTCACCTCTGGGCCTTCACAGCCCACAACATTACTCTCACTTGCTCATTCATGGTACCATGAAGCTTCCGTGTCACATCCATAAAACTGGTGAAACAAAAAATGCCACTTCCTAGGCAAAACTAAGAGGTGCCCTTGGGCCGCTCTCAACAAAACAACATAGTACTTCCTGGGTGTGACATGACTGAACCTGTGTCTCACTGTCAGGTACAACACTATCACACTTCATTCCTCCTGCTGGCCCCTTGATGACACAGGTATTGCCACAGCAAGCTGATGGCTGCTCCTTTCCGGGATGCAGCACATCCATTCCCGCACATGGAGCTAAACTCTTCCATGTGGCATCACAATGCCGCCAATCCCGGCTCCAACATGAGCCTGGCCAACATGCTGCTGGGCCAAACAAAGCCTCCAGCATCACTGAGGGTACTCTCTGAGCAGCAGGCCACACATCATCATAGGCAGCCTCACTCAGTGCTGCCTCCTGACACTGCATCATAATGCTCACACCAACTACATCATCATAGCCCACAATGGAAGGGGGATTGGGGGAGCAACTTTTCTAATCACTCACACACTAGGAGAAACAACTCTAGCCATAACACAGGGGAGAGGCTTGCCAGCCTGACCCCCACACAGATATGTCCAACAAACATGGCCACTTCCAACCACTAAAACTGTGTCAAATGCTCCCGAGTCAACCTGACTCTAAAATGACCAAACACCTGGCCACTACATTCTTCTAGCAACTGTGCCTCCTTAATTGTGGATGGCACACCAAAATGCAGCAACAAACCTTTGTCCTCCTCTCTCCGCCAGCTAGACAAAATATTGCTATCCTCTGCAAACACTGCCTGACCCTCTGCTTCCTCGCCATCCACTCCTGCCTTGGCAAACAGTGGGACAAGAAATCCCTGAGGGACAGAACCCTCCTTAGGTACAATGACAGCTGCAGCATTGGCTGCCAGCAGGAGTGGCTCACTATGTGACCAAACACCCACCGTGTCTGGTCCCAGCACGGGAGCAGCCTGCTCCCCGCCTCCAGTGCATCCCACAGGGAAGGAAGCTCCTACCTTCCCAGCGGAGTCAGGAGTCTCCCCACCCTTGGCAGGAACCCCTGACACATCAGACACACCAGGCTGGGACCTTGAATGAGTACTGGTGGTGCCCACAGTCTCAACACCAGGTGACAACACCACATGAGTGCCACCTCCGAGGCTCCACAGGATGAGGCAAGCCATCATACAAACAACCCAAATCCAACACTCCAGCCTCACCCTCAGCAACACTCTCACCAAAGTCAGGTGTTTCTTATGTTGGCTCTGCGATTGTGCAGTCAGTCCCAGGACACTGACTCAAAGATGAGTCTAACACTGGCTTGTCAAAACCCTTGCCAGCAGTGGGACAGGCCTCTGGGCACTGACCACTGCAGCATTAAGACAAACTCTGCACTCCTCTTGTGGTAGCCCTGCCTTATTACAGTTGACCCCTGAAGTCACTGATCCTGTGGGCACCTGACACCGGGGTGCTTGCCTTGCCTTAGGGTGAATAACACAACAAACAGAGTCAGCAATCTCAGCAGCCGCCACGTCCAGGTCAGTGTTTGCAGATGGGGACTACACCCAAACTCTCGCACTTGCCAGGTCATTCCCCTGAAAGAAATCAACACCCGACACTGGCAGGTTCTCTGCTAGTGCCATCTGCGCCTCCATGGTCACTAGCGGGCATCACAGCCTAATCTCTGCTGTTGCAAAGCTTTCACCTTTCATGTATCCTCCTTCACTCCTCTCCTCAAGCCATGAGGTGAATTAGCCTCAATCCAAGTCATCTCCCAACTCAAAAATACTTCTTTTCAGCCTCCTCCCTCTCATACATCTTCGCCTCCTTCTCTGCTTCAAGCAACCTCGCCTTCTCCTCGGCTTCAAGTAACAGAATCAAGTAATAGAAAATCTATGTGCGTGAGGATTCTTATGGTAATCTTGTGGCATTGAGCAGCCACTCCTTATCATATGTCTAGCATCTGTACTCTCACTCTTTCTCACTTCCTTCACTCTTCCCTGCTTTGTGCTCTCACTTCTTCTTTCATTCATTCTTACTTCTCTTCACTTTAAATTGCTGCTCGCAACAACACCCTGTATACTGCAAAGAATAATAATTCTACTGCTTGAAATAACTTGCAAAAACATGCTACAGATAAAAATGAAGAAAGCAGCATGAGGTCAGCAGAGGGGTGGATGCTCAGTGGAACAGCCAAAGGAGGCTGGCCAGATGCACTGCAATGAAATTGTTAATAATTTCATCATGATTTTTATGTGTTCTGGAAATTTTGTTCCCAAAGTGTGCAAGGCATCTTCTGTATTGTACAATGAATCTCTTCCATGGTAAGCAGTGCCATGAGAGCTTTTATGACCACATGCACTGGCATGTTTGCAATTTTATAGACCAAATTACAGAGAAGGGTTAACATCTTATAGAATTAGTTATTTCAACAACCCAAAGAAAATGCAAATATTAATTCCCCCTTATTTTCAGTCTATTTCAGTGGTGTATTCCCTACACCAACATACAAAGCTCTCCAGAGCCTATGACCTTGGAGGTTCCCTTACAGACCTGAAGGTGTTTTCAACATGGAATATCACCTTTTTTCCCTCCCTTTGATATCTGATACCAGTATTCTTGTATAATTTTTCTTCATGATCTCAGTGAGTAGAGGCTTCCTAGCAGTGTGTCAAGTTGGTAAACCAAGATCCATCTGGAGATAATAATTTTTAATTTTGGCTGCCACATCTTTGGTGACATCTGGATGTTTGTGCAGTCTTTAATGAAGAAGCTTCTACAATAATATCAAATATTAATTCATGCTTGAGAATCCTACTTCTCATTAGCGTAGTCTTTTGAAGTGTACCCGAGCCTTGACTGCTCTTGGATATGGTGTTAGATGGTAGCACCATGGCTTGGAGGTGGTACATAACAGTCTAGAAACCTTTAGATCTGTAGCTTTATTTATCAGACATTCCCTGTTTCAAAAGGGTTGAAGCACAGAATTTTCCCTCAGCCTCCTGTGACTGTGCAGACTATTTTGTGCTGAGCATGTACATGAAAAATTTATACACTTTATCTTCCATCTGAAGGTGGATACACTTGACAGATCAGCAACAATAAATGTTCCTGAGACAGAAAGGTTTATGATAAACAAGGAAGACAAAGACGAAGCAGGTAAAATTATGGATATGCAAATTCTCAAGCTTTAAGAATTCCAGCAACCGAGATATATATATATATATATATATATATATATATATATATATATATATATATATATATATATATATATATATATATATATATATATATATATATATATATTTTTTGCTCTTCTAGACAGGGTGGAATCAAAAGCTTTTCGTCTCATCAACTCCTCTCCTCTAACTGACTGTCTTCAGCCTCTCTCTCACCGCCACAATGTTGCATATCTAGCTGTCTTCTACTGCTATTTTCATGCTAACTGCTCTTCTGATCTTGCTAACTGCATGCCTCCCCTCCTTCCGCGGCCTTGCTGCACAAGACTTTCTTCTTTCTCTCACCCCTATTCTGTCCACCTCTCTAATGCAAGAGTTAACCAGTATTCTGAATCATTCATCCCTTTCTCTGGTAAACTCTGGAACTCCCTGCCTGCTTCTGTATTTCCACCTTCCTATGACTTGAATTCCTTCAAGAGGGAGGTTTCAAGACACTCATTCATCAATTTTTGACCACTGCTTTGACCCTTTTATGGGACTGGCATTTCAGTGGGCATTTTTTTTTATTAGATTTTTGTTGCCCTTGGCCAGTGTCCTTCCTACATAAAAAAAATAAATAAATAAAAATATAAGAAAAAGACAAATACCTTAGCCAGGGATCTCGCAGCCCATGAGAGGCAAGGGCACGCTCCACTTGCATCAGCTCTGGTGCATTTTCCACCTTATAGATCCGCCAATCAGGGATTTTTATGTCTCCACCACCCATCTGCAGCACAAGAAGAACTGTTATTTTATTGTACAATATGTAAATGTCCTACAATTCTCTCATCTATAGAAGTAAAACCTAGCAGGTAAAATATGACATAACAAAGTATCATTATCTAATCAATATACCTCAATATTGATATTTAAATCAACTAAATATGCACAGAGTAAGTTTGAGGAAATATATGTAAAAAAAAAAAATAATAAAATAAATAAATTACAGTAAACTTTCTATTTATATCAGAGATATGTTCCTAAAGACACCACTTAAATAGAAAATGCATAAATTTTCTCATAGTGAACAATAGTAATAATCAAATCAAATCAAATTAAATATTTGTACTGCCTTAAAGTTAAGTTTTATGAAGAAGAAACTTGTTCTGAAACTAATAACTAAAAATTTTAATGAAAAAAAAAAAAAAAAAAAAAAAATCACAAGAAACTGCATAAAAAAAAAAAAAAAAAAAAACCTACTTAAATCATAAAATAATTAGAACTAAATAAAATATACTACAATGTTCATACAAACACTATATATATAATCTTTTATGCATTCTTTGCTAAGGAGATTTTCTAATTTCATCTTGTATCAAGAGCATCTCTTTAACAAATACTGGGCACCAGTCTACAGGAATATAAGTATCACCAAAGTGTACACTTGTTTGCCTTTTGTTAGACACAAAACAATCCTGTAATTTATTCCTAATCTTCCAGTTATTTTGGTTCAAGTACATATCACAATTAAATAAGAAATTGGAAATAAAAGATGAATGGCACAATCCTGCTATACAGAAATCAGCCATTCTTTCTGTTATTGTATCCAGAATATTAAAGGAAAACATGGTAAGAGGAAAGAATATATGATTTTGTTCTGAGATGCAGATGTAACAGCCTCCTGACAGACATTCTCCAAGTTTTACATAAATAATTTATTTTGGGGTCACAAATTCCAAAACTGCATTCCAAAGAGGGACATACACTGACTATTGAAAAGATGTATTTTCAATGTGTGAAACATACACTGGAACTGGCTAGTAATAACATTAGTTCTTACCTTCATATTCCTTATTACATAATCAATATTCAGGAGACTTCAGCATGATGATAAAACATGTCTGAGATGATTTTCTTCAGACACAATTTTAATATTTGCATCAAACATCATCAGTTTTATACTATTGATAAAATATGTCAGAAAAATGAAAACTGTACTTTTGTCTGCATATTACTCACAATAACTTTCACATATCCCTATCAGTCAATATAAAGCAGGACACATGTGGCTGAGTATATCATCGCCATATTCAAAGGCATTTGCACAAATTCAGCCCATGTGACACCCAAGTTCACTATCATTAAGTTGCTCTATCAGTGGGTTAATGTAAACAGAATATAGTAATGGACTAAGGACTTCCCCCAGCTTCATTCATTATTTATTTCAAAATCATCTGACCAAGTTCGATTCTAGCTAACTACTGTAGTGTTCATGAGGTACATGTTAATATGGAGTCTGATCACTAGTGGGGAAATTTTTCTATCAATAAGCAAATTAAAAAAGCTTATTGTACTCCACTCTATCAAATGCTTTGGAAGCATCTAATAATAGAGCAAACATACTTCATTCCCTGGCCTGATAATACTGAATTGTTTCAAGGACTATTTATGTACAAAAAGATGTAGAATATTCACTTTTATAAGCATATTGCATGACTTGTTAACTTGTCTTGAATAATACAGAATAAAAATAATCTAGTATCTTACTGACTACAGAATTTAGAGATATAGCCCTATAATTAGTGCAGTCACATGTTTATTTTTTGGTATGGGTTTAGTAACTGACTTGTTGAATGATTGCAACAGCCTTGTATAAGCATTGCTCTAAAAATTCTACCTAAAATGTTAAAATGTTAAAAAGTGTTTCAGTGCCATAAATGAAGTGATTACATGTCATATTGTATGTTTCATCTTTTTTTTTCTTTGCCAGAGCATCAGTAGCATTTTTCACTATACTTGTTTCTATCACGTGACAGAACAAGGAACATTTACCAACTTTGCAATATCATTGATAAGTTGATTCACATCATGAACAGTTTCATTAATGTTGGCTGGAACACTGTTGTATGTAGTTGTTGTTGTACAAGAAATGAAATCTATTTACAATGTCTTGGTCCCCACAATACCTGTCAACAATTTAATTAATAGTTTTGTGGTCTTATTTCTTATTATATTATGTTTTTTTTTTTTAACCTCCTTAATGGCCCAGTGATATTTGTGCTGCAAGTGATGCCTCAGATCAGCCAGCTGTCCCTGAGCTGGACACCCAACACTCTTCCACACATCATGCCAGAAGAGACACTTTTCTTTATGTGGCTGAACACTATAATTCCAACCAGGAATACCATGTGAGTTAGTATGTTTTCTTCGCAGAATTGTCAGTTCTGCCCATTCATGTAGTGTATTAAAAAACATTTTCCACAAATGTCATAATTTGCACATCATATTTATCACATGATACACTGGAGCACATCAAATAATCAGGCACAGTAATATTTCCCAATTAATAGTTAATGAGTAATTTATAGTGGTCTCAGTGATCAGATGTTGCCTTTTCCTAGTCCAGGGAAGTGACTTATCTCATATTATCATCTGGCAAAACCTTTACAGAAAGTTTTGTTTCTCTACTTATGGGTAGATGATGTGAAGGATTGCTTCCATCATTAATAATGCTTACAACACAGTCAAGACTGTCAATTGACTCACTAATAGGAAAATAACAAATATTTTACTTGAAATCAGTTGCAGACTTGTATGTATAAATATTATTAGAATCATTACTGGAAAAAGAAACATTTACAAGAACTTCATGAGAAATGAACTGCAAAAATAAACTTAGATTATGTGAAGGTCTTTGAAGACCAGCATTAAAATCTCCAATAAAAAAACATAAAGATCATTATACACAGCAAGAGATGATAATTCACATGAGACGTCACCATAATCAATAAAATTTTCATCAGTGCTGTCATCTACAAATATTTAAATAGACATAACTAGTGTTTTATCAGAGTCAGTGGCCACAGCACATAATTAATGCAAGTGAGTGGGTACAAGATGTAAAACAAAGACAAGGCTGTGGTGCCATATCACAGCACACCCACCAGGAGCCTGCTCCACATGGTGCACTGTGCTTTCATTCAATGCTAAAATAGCATGGTACTCGCTGTCACGCAACACCTCTATACTTCGGTGTTGGAAATTAAAAAGCCAAGTTTCTTGAACTAGAACCAAATCACATTTTGAACATAACTCTTGAATGCATCCATGGCCATGTGTTTTGAAGTCTGTATAATTAGTCATACCTTGTGATTTGAATGTCCTTCAATTTGAACAACTCCCAATTCAAACAGGGTTGGCAAACAAATTTTGTCCTCCAATTTGAACACAAACACTAGTTCAAGTGGTCACTTCCTTTAGCGTTCCTCCTCCCCTTTTCCCCATCCCTTCCCATTTCCTCCCTCCCTCTATCTATCCCACTCACCCTCCCTCTCTCTCTCTCCTTCCCCATATGTCCCTTCCTCCCATTGTTCTTTTCCTCTTCCTTCCACTTTTGTCTCATCTCAAACCACCTTCCCTGTCACCTCCCCTTTTCCTTATCTGTCAGAGATAAGGGACAAGGGAGTGATGCTCCTCCCCTCCCGCCTATTCTTTCTATGTCATTTTTGCTTTCTCACTCTTTCTCACTCGTATAATTCCACTTTCATTCTCTATCAGTCTCGTTCTGTCTGTGTTGTGTGTTTGTCAAATGCTTCTTATGTCTGGGCTCGCAGCTGTTCTTGCCTGGAATTAGATGATTACATCATAATTTGTGTTAGGCTAGTTGTCTAATTCCTGGATTTCCACCAATTTTATAGGAGGTGGGAGTCCGTCTTCTGGAAGATTGTAAATATACTGTCACCTGGCCAGGGTGAGTAATATTTCCCTTGGACATTAGGTGGTTTTGTTACTGTTGGCAGTTTGTTCAGTGGGATATTACCCTCATCCTGTGTGTATATTGTCTATACTGTCTGTTCCCTATAATGTGGTTTATTGATTCTTTCTAGCCTGGAGGATAAAATTAGTGATTGTTATACTCCCTTATTGGTTGGTGGATGAAACTGAGTGGCGGTCTCAGAGATTTGACAACTGTAGATAACCAGCAGGTGTCTGGATTCATCATATTTGTGCTCTGCACTAAGCTCATGTAGGAAGTGGCTTAGGGAGGCTGACCTGAGTTAGTGGCAGCTGTGAGAGGGGTTGAGCCTGGTTGTAATAATCTCAACTGCTTCAGTGCTGCTGTTCCTGTTGTTTCAAGATTTAGGATTTCTCAGCCATCAGTCTTTGATTTAATATTGCATCAACTGTTTTAATACTGCTATTCCTGTCATTTTCAGAATTAGGACTCCTCAGCTGTCAGTTTTCACACGTGCCGCAAGTTATGGTGTTTCTACTGACCATGTGGTGCGTCTAGTCTACACTCATCGTTCACCATGTCTCCTGTCAGTGTAGTTTTCCTGTTTGTGGCTTCCAGTACATATCTGTCACAGATGACCACAGTCAATGAAAATTATATTGCCACAATATGCATCATTAGTGCATCATTATAATGTTTACAATGGAATGTTTTTATAATTCATTTGGCATAGAAATGACATATTTCCCTTGTCTGAGTGATGTTTTCTGGTTTGTTATTTTGCTATTCTACATGACAGCCTGTGTGTGCCTTGTGAGTGGTTAGTGGTTACGTCACATATATTTCAGCCTCAGTGATTGGCTTCAGCATAGTAGCATTTCAAGCCAAAATACAAGCATCCCCCAGCTCAGCTTCCAAGTGGCTGGACACTACTATGATGTCATTGTTTATGTTACCGTCCAGTGCGACTTACACAGATGAGCATACTTTACACATTTATACATGTATTTCATGTTCTTTTCTTATCATCTGTGTTTTTTTTGTTCAAACAGTACACACAAACACATACATTTACTTATTTCACTTGTGATCTGTGTGTCACTATATATCCCCTATGTTTTGCAAGACATGCCTTAATGTGTGGCCAAGCAATATGCAAGTGTCCTGGTTCGGACACAGCTCTGCAGTGTGTCTACCACCCTATGTGTGGCGTCTCCCACACACCTTGCTTGTCTGCTCAGTCACAGTTGAGTCTGTCCCAGCCTTGGGAATTGGACTTGGCAGGCTAATGTTCTCTGTACAGCACCATTTTATATTAATATATAGCAGCCAGGAAACCAACTGTCTTCCTGGCATTTTTCCAGGGTCAAATGAGAACAGCTACTAATTTAAAAATTTAAAATAGGAGGAATATTGATGGAAAGTGTTTTAGTACTAACCATTTATATATAATAAATAAATATCTTAATTTACTTATCAAAATTTTGGAAAACAGATGCAGAATTGGTTTGTTTACATCATCACTGAGGAAGCCAGTGTCTCAGCACATGTGTACTCTGCCGGAAAGTATCATGAGCAGCAATATGGACACTGTTTGGACCCATGCGTCTGAGATATCCCTTTTGGAGTTGGTTATGAGAAGAGGTATACATGGGATCCCAGAAACTCCATATATATACCAAACATAGTCTGTGCAAGTTTTAGCAAGAGTTTGTAATAAACACTATCTGTATTCCTTCTCGGTAGCCAGAAACACGTTCACAAATGTTTCTTCTTTTGCTTTTTCTTCAAGCAAAGCAAAATCGTTGCTATAGCAACCAGCTAGTTGTTGGACTCCGATCTTGATTATTTATGTTTTGATGCAGCGGCCAGCAGATGCTCTTGACTATGTGAATGCTTTCAGCTGAAACCTGCCGGCTATTCCAGGTGGCTGAAACCAGCCGGGTGGTGATATCTAGTAATGCTCCTGGGTAAGCAGTGTGGGACGTGTGCAAGAAACAGGCTCAGTGCCAACATTGTTAGGAAAGGGGGATAAGTTGATGCTCTAGCTAGCTCTCCAGTTTATCAACATTTAGAGTTCAGCATTTCTTATTTTGAATTTCTTTATATATTCCCAAATGTGGGTTGCGAACAAAGGAAGAAAAGAGTCAGAATTTAACCTGAAGGCAAAAAAAGTGACTGTTTAAGAAATATGTAGGTGTACAGGCAGGGCAAAGTTAACAATAATGTTGCTGATGGCTGATGCACACAATTCACCACCCAATGTTGTTCCTCCAACAAAAACCTTATCTTGAATGCCTTAGGAAGAATTCTAAGTCTACCAATAAGCTACTTGCTAGAAAATAATGTAAAAACCCTTGCTTGACAGCTTCTCAAATAAAAGAATTTAATTCAAACATCTAAAAAGACACATGTATCTACATCCAACACCACTTTCAGAAAGATCTCCAGCTGCATGCAAGCCTCTACTGACTGTGTATGAAGGAAGCCTGAGTGGATTTTGCTAAGAAATATATCCAGTGGACAGCTGAAGACTGGAGGAAGGTAATGTGGTCAAATGAATCCACATTTAAGATGCATTCAAGGTTGTTCTGCCACACTAAACTGGCTGTCATCAGTCAGTAGATTCAACTCTGCCTACACAGTCTGCATTGTAAAGCACCCCAAATCTGTTATGATATGAGGTCTGTATTTCCTTAAAATAAAAATAAAATAAAAAAATGTAAAACTGAATTCTGACAGCTACATTCAGGTTCTTAAAGACCATCTCCTGCCCTTATATAAGAGTCATGGCTGCACAGTCTTCATGCATGATGAAGCCCCATGTCACAAGACCAAGAAAGTTGCCAAATGTCTCAATGACTACAATAATGAGGTGTTACTGTGGCCTTGCAATAGTCATGACCTCAACCCAATTGAAAGTAAGTGGAATCTATGAAACAGAAGCTCCAATCTTGCAGTACATCATCCATCATGTGTATGACACCACAATCTGGGATAATTAGATGTCACTGCAATACTTCCAGCTGACAGCATGCCTGAACAACTCAAACTTGTTCTTACACCCGAAGGGAATGTGACAAATACTAAAATAATAACCACTGTTCTCTACCATATTTATACGAGTATTTCTTTTCTTTTATGATATTCATGTTTACAATACTAGATGTTCAGCAGGTCCGAATTCTTTTTGCAGTGACTGCAAACATATATATATATATATATATATATATATATATATATATATATATATATATATATATATATATATATATATATATATATATATATATATATATATATATATATATATATATATACACACACACACACACACACAACTATACCTCATGGTCTGAATGTGGCCCTCTTACATGAAACACACACACACACACACACACACATTATTATTATTTTTTCAGTAAATTTAACACAAAACATCCTTGTAAAATAGGGGTGAATCTTATGCAGAGGTGCATATATATATATATATATATATATATATATATATATATATATATATATATATATATATATATATATATATATATATATATATATATATATATATATATATATATATATATATATATATATATATATATATATATATATATACACACACACACACACACACACACACACACACACACACATATTGTTATGACCACAGTTTCCAGCCCTTTTGCAAAGCTGCCACTGTATCAGTCTCAACAATTATCATTATTATATATATGTATATTCACCATTTCATATATCCATCCCACGTGCGTGTTCATATATTCATCCCTCGTGTGCCCATGGCCGGCCAGTCTATTCTATTTTTAACCTTTTTCCTCCTCTACCTTTCAAGAGAATTTCACACCCATTTCCAGTCCCTAGGGAAAACACCTGTGTTTGCTCTGAGTCTTCCTTCCTGGTCATTGGCTAAAATAATTAGCCCTCTCATTGTTTTTTTACCTCATTTTCTGGCATGTCATTGGCCATTTCTTCTCCCCAAAAACCAAAACGTGATCCACTTAGCTCAGATAAATACAGCCCACATTGTAGTGAGCTCTGTCCAGTTCAGAGTTCACGGTGAGCCCCAGTTCTGAGTCAGTCACCTGGTCATGAGCAGTCAGTCTTGGTTTCTCACTCAGTTCTGCTCAGTCACAGTCAGTCTTGAGAGGTACTGCCCAGTCATCATTTCATATCACTTCAGAGAGAGAGCAATCAATCATGACGTTATAATCTCATCTTGAATCAAGTGTGCACATTTTTTACTATTAAATCAAGAAGAACTCTGATCATACGTGTCTTTTATTCACAAACATCAACTATATCAACTTCTACCCACAATCTCCCAGCTACCAGAAATACCAAGCTTACTACTGGTCCTCCACACTACCAACACACCAAGCTCCTCATCTGATCTAGCAGTGGCAAGCATCATCAACTGGGCAAGTACATCATCTAAACTCGGAACAGTAAAGAAGAGGAGAGGTAAAACATTCGATACAAGTGGTGAACATCAATCCTGTCCCTTCATCAAATAATCTAGAACAAGTGGTGATTACATTAAAATATTGGAACAGTGGTAGCAACAGTGAGCAGACAAAAATTAGAACACCTCAACTGGACTAGCTTCCCCCAAGTCACCTCCTATGTGACTGGATGCAGGGCTTAATATGCGTTATAAGATCAACTTTTGACTCCTGCACCCTTCTTACCAATGGTCATAACACCAGGTTACACAAATGAGACTGCCAGTCTGTTTTACTCTCCCACAGACAAGGGAACTACAACAATTAACTCCCACAGGTGAGAAAGGGTCGACAAGCATATCTACGAAGAAACGATTTTAATGAACAACAACACATGTATGGTCGAGGTATAAAACCCCGCTGGACTACTGCCTATGTATTGATTCCTCCCACTGTCCAATGGCATAGCACAGCCTCTAGCTGAGCAGTGTCATTTACGGCCTCCTGGACAGCAGGCCTTGACAGGGCCTGAGGAGGGAGTAAAATTCACTACTCAGCAATTCACTGAAGTCCTCTGCGGCTGAGCAGCCTCAGCCCACAATAGCATTTAACAAAACAAGTACACTAACCAGTGACACGACTACAGACAAGTGCCCACTAACACACAGGAGGGTAATTCACCTCTGACTGTATAAGAACTTGGCCCGCACACACACACACACACACCCAGCTGTGAAGTCACATACTGGGATATGGAATGCATTGTATGTAAGTACACTCCCTGGCAGACTTTTATGGAAACTCCTGTGCTACTTAGGTAGGCCGGGGCAAATGGCTGACAATTACTCACTTATCCCCTTAAAACAACTGACCCAACTAGCTGTATTCCCTTCCCAGTCTCCACCAAATAACACTGCCTGTCTTAGTACATCCATCCTGTGTAAGCTCTGGACAGTGACTGACTGTGGGTAAAGCTCACCAAACACCGTACCAGTCTGCTGCTATGGAAGTGGGGTGTTAAAAGAGAGACAGGGTGGTGATGACATACATACATACACATCCCTCACCTGCCACCCTTCTCTCAGTGTGTGGTAATTTGAATAAAACACTTCACTTCTGACAATTCTAATGGCTAAGCTATAGGGGCTAGGTAGATACTAATCACTTTGTCTTCAAGGGAAACTCTTCTACTATAAACTACATGAGAGTCAATCAAAAGGAACAATTAGAAATAGGGTAAATTAATTTGGGAAAAAGAGTCTATGGGTGCGAGGATTCTTACAGTAATCACAGGGCAGCAAGCGCCACCCTTAATCATACGTCTGGTGTCTGTACTCTCTCTCTCTCTCTCTCTCTCTCTCTCTCTCTCTCTCTCTCTCTCTCTCTCTCTCTCTCTCTCTCTCTCTCTTCCTTCATTTTACCCTGCTTCATGTTCTCACTTCTTTCATTTGTTCTTCTTCTCTTTGATTTACATTGCCACTTACAACAATATATATATATATATATATATATATATATATATATATATATATATATATATATATATATATATATATATATATATATATATATATATGGAAACTCCATTGGGAGGAGGCAGTAGGCACCTGCTGAAATGATAATTACTCCCAGTGAGGTCTAAACTACTGGATCAGGGGGTTCTGTGAACTTATTATTAAACCCAACTGTGACCTCACAACACAAGGGGGCAGTCACAGCTTGCCCACTAAAGACAACTCTCTTCCTCCACACAAAACTACAAGCACCTAATAACACACACACCCTTCACTTGAAAAATTTCAAAATTCATGGCGACTCCTACACCAGCCTTGGAAACCCCATCTGGGGAGGAAACCATAAATGTTCCCAGGTCGGACTGCCTTTCTGATGACAACCCTAAGTGTCTTGACACCCCCCTCAACTTTTACTTCATTAACTTCTGCAACATTCGTGGTCTAAAATCTAATTTTCAATCTGTAGAACACCACCTCTCCTCTTCTAAACCTCATCTTCTCTTCCTCACTGAAACTCAGGTGTCTGGGGCAACTGACAGTAGCCCCTTTTCTGTTCCCTCCTACTTTTTCTATCCTCATTTTTTATCCAAAGCTGGATGTTGTGTTTATGTGTGCAACAACTTAACCTGCTCTTGTGGCCATGCTCTTGAATCTTCCGAGTTTTCCACCATCTGGGTATGACTACAAGGTCATTCTCAAACTAAATTTATCTGTGCTGTATACCTCTCACCTAACTCCTCTGACTATAAGAAATTCTTTGACTGCTTAACTTCCAAAGTAGAGCACATTCTGACTCTCTTCCCTTTTGCAAAGATCTCCATTCTTGGAGACTTCAATGTTCACCACCAGTTTTGGCTTTCCTCTCCCATCACTGACCATCCTGGTGAACTAGCCTTCAACTTTGCTATCCTCCATGACCAAGAGCAATTGGTGCAACACCCTACTCATATTCCTGACTGTCTTGGAGATAAGCCAAACATTCTTGACATTTTCCTGACTTCTAATCCTTCTGCTTAAGCTGTCACCCTCTATTCTCCGTTGGGTTCCTCTGATCACAATCTCATATCTGTATCTTGTCCTATCGCTACAATCCCTCCTCAGGATCCCCCGAAGCGAAGGTGCCTCTGGCGTTTTGCCTCTGCTAGTTGGGGGACCTGAGGAATGTTTTGCTGACTTTCCTTGGAATGACCACTGCTTCCATGTCAGAGACCTGTCTTTGTGTGCCGAACGCATAACAGAGGTGATAGTGTCTGGCATGGGGGCGTACATTCCTCACTCTTTTTCTCGACCTAAACCTTCCAAACATTGGTTTAACATAGCTTGTTCTCATGCTATACATGATAGACAGGTGGCCCACAAAAGGTACTTAAGTCTTCCATCACCAGTCTCATGCACTAAATTTCTGCCTGGAACAATGCCAAGTCTGTTCTCCGACTAGCCAAAAACTCCTTCATTAACAGAAGGAGACACCTGCCGAAACGATAATTACTCCCAGTGAGGTCTAAAGCACTGTTCAGGGGGTGCTGTGAACTTATCATTAAACCCAGCTGTGACCTCACTGAACGTTTCCCTTTGTGTCTCACAACACAAGGGGGTAGTCACAGCCTGCCCTCTAAAGACAACTCTCTTCCTCCACACAAAACTACAAGCACCTAATAACACACACACCCTTCACTCAAAAAATTTTAAAATCATGGCGACTCCTACACCAGCCTCGGAGTCCCCATCTGGGGAGGGGACCATAAATGTCCCCAGGTCGGACTGCCTTTCCGTCGACGACCCTAAGTGTCTTGACACCCCCCTCAACTTTTTCTTCATTAACTTCTGCAACATTCGCGGTCTAAGATCTAATTTTCAATCTGTAGAACACCACCTCTCCTCTTCTAAACCTCATCTTCTTTTCCTCACTGAAACTCAGGTGTCTGAGGCAACTGACAGTAGCCCCTTTTCTGTTCCCTCCTACTTTCTCTATCCTCATTTTCGATCCAAAGCTGGATGCTGCGTTTATGTGCGCAATGACTTAACCTGCTCTCGTGCCCACGCTCTTGAATCTTCCGAGTTTTCCACCATCTGGCTACGACTACAGAGTCATTCTTATACTAAATTTATCTGTGCTGTATACCTCTCTCCTAACTCCTCTGACTATAAGAAATTCTTTGACTACTTAACTTCCAAAGTGGAGCACATTCTGACCCTCTTCCCTTTTGCAGAGATCTCCATTCTTGGAGACTTCAATGTTCACCACCAGCTTTGGCTTTCCTCTCCCTTCACTGACCATCCTGGTGAACTAGCCTACAACTTTGCTATCCTCCATGACCTAGAGCAATTGGTGCAACACTCTACTCGTATTCCTGACCGTCTTGGAGATACGCCCAACATTCTTGACCTTTTCCTGACCTCTAATCCTTCTGCTTATGCTGTCACCCTTTCTTCTCCGTTGGGCTCCTCCGATCACAATCTCATATCTTTATCTTGTCCTATCACTCCAATCCCTCCTCAGGATCCCCCTAAGCGAAGGTGCCTCTGGCGTTTTGCCTCTGCTAGTTGGGGGGACCTGAGGCGGTATTTTTCTGATTTTCCTTGGAATGACTACTGCTTCCGTGTCAGAGACCCGTCTTTGTGTGCTGAGCGCATAACAGAGGTGATAGTGTCTGGCATGGAGGCGTACATTCCTCACTCTTTTTCTCGTCCTAAACCTTCTAAACCTTGGTTTAACACAGCTTGTTCTCGTGCTATACATGATAGAGAGGTGGCCCACAAAAGGTACTTAAGCCTTCCTTCACCAGAATCTCATGCACTTTATATTTCTGCCCGGAACCATGCCAAGTCTGTTCTCCAACTAGCCAAAAACTCCTTCATTAACAGAAAATGTCAAAACCTTTAGATCTAACTCCCCTCGTGATTTCTGGCATCTAGCCAAAAATATCTCCAATAACTTTGCTTCTTCTTCTTTCCCTCCTCTACTTCAACCAGATGGCACCACTGCTATCACATCTATTTCTAAAGCTGAACTCTTTGCTCAAACCTTTGCTAAAAACTCTACCTTGGACGATTCTGGGCTTGTTCCTCCCTCTCCTCCACCCTCTGACTACTTCATGCCTCGTATTAAAATTCTTCGTAATGATGTTTTCCATGCCCTCGCTGGCCTAAACCCTCAGAAGGCTTATGGACCTGATGGGGTCCCTCCTATTGTTCTCCGAAACTGTGCCTCCGTGCTTGCACCTTGCCTAGTCAAACTCTTTCAGCTCTGTCTGTCAACATCTACCTTTCCTTCTTGCTGGAAGTTTGCCTACATTCAACCTGTTCCTAAAAAGGGTGACCGCTCTAATCCCTCAAACTACCGTCCTATTGCTTTAATTTCCTGCTTATCTAAAGTTTTTGAATCTATCCTCAACAGGAAGATTCTTAAACATCTATCACTTCACAACCTTCTATCTGATCACCAGTATGGGTTCCGTCAAGGCCGCTCTACTGGTGATCTTCTGGCTTTCCTTACTGAGTCTTGGTCATCCTCTTTTAGAGACTTTGGTGAAACTTTTGCTGTTGCCTTGGACATATCAAAAGCCTTTGATAGAGTCTGGCACAAAGCTTTGATTTCCAAACTACCCTCCTACGGTTTCTATCCTTCTCTCTGTAACTTCATCTCAAGTTTCCTTTCTGACCGTTCTATTGCTGCTGTGGTAGACGGTCACTGTTCTTCTCCTAAATCTATTAACAGTGGTGTTCCTCAGGGTTCTGTCCTGTCACCCACTCTCTTCTTATTATTCATTAATGATCTTCTAAACCAAACTTCTTGTCCTATCCACTCCTATGCTGATGATACCACCCTGCACTTTTCCACGTCTTTTCATAGACGTCCAACCCTTCAGGAGGTAAACATATCACGCAGGGAAGCCACAGAACGCCTGACTTCTGATCTTTCTAAAATTTCTGATTGGGGCAGAGCAAACTTGGTATTGTTCAATGCCTCAAAAACTCAATTCCTCCATCTATCAACTCGACACAATCTTCCAGACAACTATCCCCTCTTCTTCAATGACACTCAACTATCCCCCTCTTCTACACTGAACATCCTTGGTCTGTCCTTTACTTATAATCTGAACTGGAAACTTCACATCTCATCTCTAGCTAAAACAGCTTCTATGAAGTTAGGTGTTCTGAGACGTCTCCGCCAGTTTTTCTCACCCCCCCAGCTGCTAACTCTGTACAAGGGCCTTATCCGTCCATGTATGGAGTATGCTTCACATGTCTGGGGGGTTCCACTCATACTGCTGTTCTAGACAGGGTGGAATCAAAAGCTTTTCGTCTCATCAACTCCTCTCCTCTAACTGACTGTCTTCAGCCTCTCTCTCACCGCCGCAATGTTGCATCTCTAGCTGTCTTCTACCGCTATTTTCATGCTAACTGCTCTTCTGATCTTGCTAACTGCATGCCTCCCCTCCTTCCGTGGCCTCGCTGCACAAGACTTTCATCTTTCTCTCACTCCTATTCTGTCCACCTCTCTAACGCAAGAGTTAACCAGTATTCTCAATCATTCATCCCTTTCTCTGGTAAACTCTGGAATTCCTTGCCTGCTTCTGTATTTCCACCTTCCTATGACTTGAATTCCTTCAAGAGGGAGGTTTCAAGACACTTATCCACCAATTTTTGACCACTGCTTTGACCCTTTTAGGGACTGGCATTTCAGTGGGCATTTTTTTTTATTAGATTTTTGTTGCCCTTGGCCAGTATCCTTCCTACATATAAAAAAAAAAAAAAAAAAAAAAAAAAAAAAAAAAAAAAAAAAAAAAACTGTCAAAATCTCTCTAGATCTAACTTCCCTTGCAACTTCTGGCATCTAGCCAAAAACATCTCCAATAACTTTGCTTCTTCTTCTTTCCTTCCTCTGTTTCAACCAGATGGCACCACTGCTATCACATCTATCTCTAAAGCTGAACTCTTCGCTCAAACCTGTGTGGCGCACGCAGCTGGAGCGTGACGTCGTCAATTCACGTGGTAATACATCTGCCAATCACCATACAATATGTGTGATCTCTGTCAGTCACAGCTGGCAAGGGTGGCCTGCTGATATACTCTTAGTTGTGCCATGGCAGGAGATAGGTGTGCTGACTGCGATTACAGATTATTTGACTATGTTAGAAAATATACTGGAAAACTAAAGGATCTCTTTGACTTGTGCGTTCGCCACAAACTAATTCTAGAGGAAAGAGTTTGTGACAAGTGTGGGAACAAGGCTGTTCTATCTCTTGATAGAAAGCTTTGGCATCGAATGGCTGTGGAGGGAAGCAAAGGTTAAAGTGCCCCTATACGGACGCCGGAAGTTTTGCTGGTTACCTGGCAAGGTCCATGTTTCTCATGGCCTACAAGGAAGAGAATAAGCGCTTCCATGCATTTCTCCTTGAGGCAGCTTCCCTGTACAGCCCGTATGATGCTCTCTGTTCTCAGGAGACAGCTGCTGCTGCACAGTCTTCCTAATTTGGTAAGTTTGTTATTTATTATGTATTTTCTAATATCTCCACACCAACCATAAACGTAAGTCACATTGATGAATTTCTTATTATATTATCATCATATCGGGAGTTTTTGGGGGGAGGAGGTATAAAAGAGCTATAAATGCATTTTTTCAATCTAGGGAAATTTCCCTAGGTACTGTACTGTTATTGTGTGGCTAAGTTACTATCGCATGGCTAGGTTACTAGCCAAGGATATAAGTTAGGTTAGGTTAGTAACCTTAGGGGGGTCCAGGGGGGGCGGAGCCCCCCCGGTTAGGTTAGATTAAGGTTAGTAACCTTAGGGGGGGGTCCAGGGGCAGCGCAGCCCCTCCAGTTAGGTTAGGTTAAGGTTAGGTTAGGTTAATAACCTTAGGGGGGGTCCAGGGGGGGCGCAGCCTCCCCGGCTAGGTTAGGTTAGGTTAGGTATATAATTATTCTGGTGTATTGGTTGAAACTTAAATTTTATCCCCAATTTTTTTTATTTTCAAGTCCATTTATCGCTCTTTAATGTCTCCCCCCAAAAAAACCCCCGATTCCCCACAGGCCCCCAAGCTTATTGGGGAGGGTGGGGGGGTGGGATGGAGGAAAAGGGGGAGGTCCAACCCTGCAGTTTTACCCCTAACTAAACTAACCTGGTATTCCTCTACTCTTACACCAATCTCAACATGGCCTTTCTTACCCTTCTCATCAGTTAGAGCTTCTAAGGCCGAAAACTACCAGAGAAAATTTTGTTTGAAATTGAGAGACTGGTGCAAGAGTAAAAATTACTTAATCTAGTTAATTACGTTGCACTTTTCACTGAGTAGATCACGATTTGAAAAGGCATGGGACTTGTAGAGATGTGGCTGGCTTGGTCGCGTCCTGCAGGTCTGAGTTACCAGTTTTGTATTTTCCTTGCAGTGTTACCAGGTTAGGCGAAGAGAGGTTAGGTTAGAGGCAACTCAGATCTGCCGGACGTGGCCAAGCCAGCCGGGGACCCCACGTCTGCACAAGTGCCGAAATAGTATATCGAAATCGGTAGACTAATATTTTCATAATTCACCGGAAAATTGCTTAGGATTTCATAGTAATTCTCTAAGTTGGCACTGTCTTCCCCATTTGAGTGATGAAGACGGGCCAGCCAACAGCCAGCCAGTTATATCAGCAGATGACCGACTACATCAGTGCCCCGTCTATGTAGGTTAGCCTCCCACCAGACTATACAAGCCAGACCACTGGACTTAGCAGCGTATAACAAACCCCAGACTTGTATAAATAGTGTAATTATTACCCCCTTACTGACCTCTGGCAGACAGCAGTAGCAACAATAGCAGCAGGCAACAGCTGACGGCACGCACAGGAAGGTGTGTCTTGGTAGTGGGACGGCACCTGCACATCCGCTTGTCCATCTTCACCACAGTACTACAGTATTGTCTGAAACAATTCTTTTTTTCATCATATAGTTTTATTTCAATAATTAAATTGTTAGGTAATTATTGATTAAGTGCACCGGCTTAAGGTTTCCATCTCTAAAATATTTTAGATGCTCTCACCCACCCGGCACCCAGCAGCAGGTTGGCGTTTTTTTATGCCATTTTTTTTTTTTTTTCATTTCTGGCATATTTTTACTATGTTTGGCAGGGAAATTTGTTGCTTAGCATTTTCAGAAATTGACATCTTCCTTAGCATATATATATATATATATATATATATATATATATATATATATATATATATATATATATATATATATATATATATATATATATATATATATATATATATATATATATATATATATATATATATATATATATATATATATATATATATATATATATATATATATATATATATATATATATATATATATATATATATATATATATATATATATATATATATATTTTTTTTTTTTTATTAATCATTCTTGTTCTAAAATGACTCATCTGCATCAGGGTTGTATGAAATAGGAAAGATAATTATAGTAGTACATAGGGTATTCAATATATGCGAGTTCAAAACATGCGAATTCGCTAATATCCGACTAACCTAAATGTGACAAGTATTCGTTTTATGGGAGAAAAATTCGCTATTATTCCAAAAGCGGCGCTGGTGCGACTGGCTGGTCAGGTATGGTGACCGACACCTGGGTTCAAAGCTGCCAAAGAATGAACCTGGCTTTTTTTTTTTTTTTTTTTTTTTTTTGAGGAAATGCTGGAGGTGACTGTAAAATGAAGCCACTAGAAGTAAAATTTCCTTGCGTGAAATGTTTACTTCCTGAAGTGTTGGACGTCTATGAAAAAAAAAACGTGGAAAAGTGCAGAGTGGTATCATCAGTGTGAGAACATATAGGGCAAGAAGTTTGGTTTGGGAGGTCATTGATAAATAATAATAAGAAGAGAGTGGGTGATATGACAAAACCCTGAGGAACACCACTGTTATTAGATTTAAAAGAACAGTGACCGTCTGCCACAGCAGCAATAGAACGGTCAGAAAGGAAACTTGAGAGGAAATTACAGAGAGAAGGATAGAAGAATTGATAGGAGGGTAGTTTGGAAATCAAAGCTTTGTGCCAAACTTTATCAAAAGCTTTTCATATATCCAAGACAACAGCGAAAGTTTCATCAAAATCTCTAAAAGAGGATGACCAAGACTCAGTAAAGAAAACCTGATCACCAGTAGAGCGGCCTTGATGGAACCCATACTGGCGATCAGATAGAAGGTTGTGAAGTGATAGATACTTAAGAATCTTCCTGTTGAGGATAGATTCAAAAACTTTAGATAGGCAGGAAATTAAAGCAATAGGACGGTAGTTTGAGGGATTAGAACGGTCACCCTTTTTAGGAACAGGCTGAATGTAGGCAAACTTCCAGCAAGAAGGAAAGGTAGATGTTGACAGACAGAGTTGAAAGAGTTTGACTAGGCCAGTTGCAAGCACAGAGGCACAGTTTCGGAGAACAATAGGAGGGAGCCCATCAGGTCCATAAGCCTTCCGAGGGTTTAGGCCAGCGAGGGCATGGAAAACATCATTATGAAAAATTTTAACAGGTACCTTGTAGTGGTCAGAGGGTGGAGGAGAGGGAGGAACAAACCCTGAATCGTCCAAGTTAGAGTTTTTAGCAAAGGTATGAGCGAAGAGTTCAGCTTTAGAGATAGATGTGATGGCAATGGTGCCACCAGGTTAAAATAAAGGAGGGAAAGAAGAAGAAGCAAAGTTATTGGAGATATTTTTGGCTAGATACCAGAAGTCACGAGGGGAGTTAGATCTTGAAAGGTTTTGACACTTTCTGTTAATGAAGGAGTTTTGGCTTGTTGGAGAACAGACTTGGCATGGTTCCGGGCAGAAATATAAAGTGCATGAGATTCTGGTGATGGAAGGCTTAAGTACCTTTTATGGGCCACCTCTCTATCATGTATAGCACGAGAACAAGATGTGTTAAACCAAGGTTTGGAAGGTTTAGGTCGAGAAAAAAGAGTGGGGAATGTACGCCTCCATGCCAGACACTATCACCTCTGTTATGCACTCAGCACACAAAGACGGGTCTCTGACACGGAAGCAGTAGTCATTCCAAGGAAAATCAGTAAAATAGCTCCTCAGGTCCCCCCAACTGGCAGAGGCAAAACGCCAGGGATCCTGAGGAGGGATTGGAGCAACAGGACAAGATACAGATATGAGACTGTGATCGGAGGAGCCTAATGGAGAAGAGAGGGTGACAACCAATTGACAACCAATTGGTTTAGGTCGTGGAGAATAGCAAAGTTGAAGGCTAGTTCACCAGGATGGTCAGTGAAGGGAGAGGAAAGCCAAAACCGTAATACCAGTATATATTTTGTGTTAGGAGTCTTTTAAGAACAAGAGGTGAGACTAAGCCGCTGAATGATCATCTGGCGGTATTGTTTGGGCACCTATTTTATCTGATTTGCGACAGAAGTAAAAAAATTATGTCCACAAAGTGGAAGAGTTTATATGACTCCTCCAGAAAATTTAAAGATGAAAGCCAAAAAATATTATCAATTATTATTGATTATTCAATCATTATATGCTTTCTTAGTTAAGAGAAAAATATGAAGCAATATATTTGATTTTGTGTTTTTTTCACATTACAAAGAGTATATATATATATATATATATATATATATATATATATATATATATATATATATATATATATATATATATATATATATATATATATATATATATATATATATATATATATATATATATATATATATATATATATATATATATATATATATATATATATATATATATATATATATATATATATATATTTTCTTTTTTTTTTTTTCAAGGATGGTAATTTACTAAAGTACTGGAATTCACTGATGATAAATATGACTGATATGTATTTTTATATTGATTGTATGCGATATTGTTAATTTAGTAAAAAAAAAAAGATATTGTGTACCTATTTACATTATTTTTGTGCTACACATATGTAAAATGCAGAATGCAATAAATTTTGCAGATTGAAAATGTAAAGGTTAGCATTTTTATTTAGTCAAAATTTGGCAATTTTCATGATAGAAAACCTGGCAACCCTGCCTGGCACCCAGCTGCATGTATACAACTTCAAGATAACAATGAAGAAGAGAGCTCGATAAAGAAGAAATAGTGGAAAGGAAGTGGAGTTTGCTGCTTGAGACACATCATAAAGGAGTAAGGAAAAATTAGCTAAGTTTGGCAAGAAAAGTTACATGAAACTAGCAATTTGAGCCTTCCATCAGCAATCACATGCGCTCATATCTCTGCCCAAAATCATGCCTAGTCTCCTCTCCAACTAGCCAAAAACTCCCTCATTAATAGAAAGTGTCAAAATCTTTCAAGATCTAACTTCCCTTGTGACTTCTGGCACCTAGCCCAAGACATATCCAATAAATTTTCTTCTTTCCCTCCTTTATTTCAACCAGATGGTGCCATGGCTATCACATCTATCTCTAAAACTAAACACTTCGCTCAGACTTTGCTAAAAACTACCTTGGACGATTCAGGACTTGTTCCTCCCTCTTCTCCACCCTCTGACTACTTCATGCTACCTATTAAAAATTCTTCGCAGTGACGTTTTCCATGCCCTTGCTGGCCTAAACCCCCGGAAGGCTTATGGACCTGATTGACCTATTGTTCTCCGAAAATATGCCTTTGTGTTTGCACCTTGCCAAGTCAAACTCTTTCAACTCTGTCAACATCTACCTTTCTTTCCTGCTGGATGTTTGCCAACATTCAGACTGTTCCTAAAAAGGGTGACTTCTAATCCCTCAAACTAAAACAGGAAGATTCTTAAATATTTATCACTTCACAGTCTTCAATCTAATCGCCAGTAGGGGTTCCATCAAGGCTGCCCTACTGGTGATCTTCTGACTTTCCTTGCTGAGTCCTGGTCATCCTCTTTTAGAGATTTTGGTGAAACTTTTGCTGTTGCCTTGGATATATCAAAAGCTTTCAGTAGAGTCTGGCATTAAGCTTTGATTTCCAGACTACCCTCCTATGACTTCTATCCTTCTCTCTGTAACTTCATCTCAAGTTTCCTTTCTGACCATTCTATTGCTGCTGTGGTAGACGGTCACTGTTATTCCCCTGAGTGATGCTCCTTACGGTTCTGTCCTGTTACTCACTTTCTTCCTATTATTCATCAATGATCTTCTAAACCAAACTTCTTGTCCTATCCACTCCTACACTGATGATACCACCCTACACTTTTCCACCCCTTTTCATTCTTTTTTTTTATGTAAGAAGGACACTGGCCAAGGGCAACAAAAATCAATAAAAAAAATGCCCACTGAAATGCCAGTCCCGTAAAAGGGTCAAGGCAGTGGTCAAAATTGGTGGATAAGTGTCTTGAAACCTCCCTCTTGAAGGAATTCAAGTCATAGGAAGGTGGAAATACAGAAACAGGCAGGGAGTTCCAGAGTTTACCAGAGAAAGGGATGAATGATTGAGAATACTGGTTAACTCTTGCGTTAGAGAGGTGGACAGAATAGGGGTGAGAGAAAGAAGAAAGTCTTGTGCAGCGAGGCCGCGGAAGGAGGGGAGGCATGCAGTTAGCAAGATCAGAAGAGCAGTTAGCATGAAAATAGCGGTAGAAGACAGCTAGATATGCAACATTGCGGCGGTGAGAGAGAGGCTGAAGACGGTCAGTTAGAGGAGAGGAGTTGATGAGACGAAAAGCTTTTGATTCCACCCTGTCTAGAAGAGCAGTATGAGTGGAACCCCCCCAGACATGTGAAGCATACTCCATACATGGACGGATAAGGCCCTTGTACAGAGTTAGCAGCTGGGGGGGTGAGAAAAACTGGCGGAGACGTCTCAGAACTTCATAGAAGCTGTTTTAGCAAGAGATGAGATGTGAAGTTTCCAGTTCAGATTATAAGTAAAGGACAGACCGAGGATGTTCAGTGTAGAAGAGGGGGACAGTTGAGTGTCATTGAAGAAGAGGGGATAGTTGTCTGGAAGGTTGTGTCGAGTTGACAGATGGAGGAATTGAGTTTTTGAGGCATTGAACAATACCAAGTTTGCTCTGCCCCAATCAGAAATTTTAGAAAGATCAGAAGTCAGGCGTTCTGTGGCTTCCCTGCGTACTATGTTTACCTCCTGAAGGGTTGGACGTCTATGAAAAGACGTGGAAAAGTGCAAGGTGGTATCATCAGCGTAGGAGTGGGAGTGGATAGGACAAGAAGTTTGGTTTAGAAGATCATTAATGAATAATAAGAAGAGAGTTGGTGACAGGACAGAACCCTGAGGAACACCACTGTTAATAGATTTAGGAGAAGAACAGTGACCGTCTACCACAGCAGCAATAGAACGGTCAGAAAGGAAACTTGAGATGAAGTTACAGAGAGAAGGATAGAAACCGTAGGAGGGTAGTTTGGAAATCAAAGCTTTGTGCCAGACTCTATCAAAAGCTTTTGATATGTCCAAGGCAACAGCAAAAGTTTCACCAAAATCTCTAAAAGAGGATGACCAAGAGTCAGTAAGGAAAGCCAGAAGATCACCAGTAGAGCGGCCTTGACGGAACCCATACTGGCGATCATAGATCGTTCAACCCTTCAGGAAGTATACAGTTCACGCAGGGAAGCCACAGAACGCCTGACTTCAGATCTCTCTAGAATTTCTGATTGGGGCAGGGCAAACTTTGTATTGATGAATGCCTCAAAAACTCAATTCCTCCATCTATCAACTCATCACAACCTTCCAGACAACTATCCCCTCTTCTTCAATGACACTCAACTGTCCCCCTCTTCTACATTGAATATCCTTGGTCTGTCCCTTACTTCTAATCTAAACTGGAAACTTCACATCTTATCTCCAGCTAGAACAGCTTCTATTAAGTTAGGCATTTTGAGACGTCTCCACCAGTTTTTCTCACCCTTCCAGCTGCTTACTCTGTACAGGGGCCTTTTCCATCCATGGAGTATGCTTCACATGTCTCAGGGTGGGAGTTCCACTTATACCACTCTTCTAGACAGGGTGGAATCAAAAGTTTTTCGTCTCATTAACTTCTCTTTTCTAACTGACTGCCTTCAGTCACTCTTATCGCTGCAGTGTTGCATGTGTTGCTACCTTCTACCGCTATTTTCATGCTAACTGCTCTTCTGATCTTGGTAACTGCATGCCTCCCCTCCTCCAGCAGCTTTGCTGCACAAGACTTTCTTCTTTCTCTAATGCAAGAGTTAAACAGTATTTTCAATCATTCATCCTTTTCTCTGGTAAGCTCTGGAACTCCATGTCTACTTTTTTATTTCCACATTTCTATGGGTTGAACTCGTGCAAGATGGAGGTTTCAAGACACTTATCCTCTGATTTTTTACTACTGCTTTGGACCCTTTTCAGGGACCAACATCTCAGTGGACTTTTTTTTTTATAGGATTTTTGTTGCCCTTTGCCTCCCTCCTACTTGAAAAAAAAAAAGTTAAACAGGTGTGAAGAGGCAAAGGAAAACGGATATAGCATGGAATGGGCAAAGGATAAAGAAAGGACCTATCAATGAAATCAAGGAAACAGTCTCATCCTTACCTTGTGATATCTTGTGAAGATTTCAGAAGATCAACCTCAGCTACAGGAACTGCCACTGTATCCTCTATTCTGCCTTTGATGTATGGGGATGAGGTGGTCCAGCCTGTTGTAGTGTAGCCATGTTTGATATGAAGGTAGAGGAGGTGTCTCCAATCTTCTGCTGGAAATCATCTAGGTGATGCTTCAAGACTTCTGCACTGCAGGATGACATGTCTTGAAGACTTGGAGGAAGGCTGTTGAATAGTTTTGGCCCTCTTCTGCTGAAACTGTTCACTCTGAGTGTTTTAAGGCTCTGGCAGTTTGTTTTTGGGCCCTCGATGTAGCAGGACCTTCCTCGTGTTTGGTTTGGGCTTACACTAATGCCGATGTTTGGTACCAGACCTTCCAGTATCTTCCAGCTGTATATAATTTGGTACATTTCTCGTCTTCCTTGAAGTGAGTACAGCTTCAGGTGCTTCAAACGTTCCCAGTAGTTCTTCCCATTTAGTGACTGGATCTTACTGTTAAAACTTCTCTGCACTCATTCAAGTTCTTCCATTTCTCCAATAGCTCCTGGGCTCCACAGTTGGCAGGAATACTCTAATTTAGGTATCATTAAGCTCTTCCATAGGGTCATGAGGCACAGCTTCTCCCTGGTTCTGAAAGTCCTGAGGATCTAGCCAGTCAGTCTTCCTGCACCTTCTGTGATGTTATGTATGTGAAGGTTTAAGTTGCTTTCACTGCTGATTGTTACTCCCAGGTCTCAGAGGTTGTTCCTGACTTCTATAGGAGCTTGAGTGGTGCTATACCTGCTATTTTCTTTGGTAGAATCATTGTTACCATACCTTAGAATCTCAAATTTGTTTTCAAAGAGGAGCATGTTTTGTGTTGCCCATGATTATGCTTTGTTGAGGTCTTCTTGCAGTAGCTCTGTGTTGTCCTGGGATTTCACCCACATTGTCATACATGTGTCATCAGCGAAAGACAAGGTGATGGAGTGCCTGATCTACATCTTTGTCACTGATGAGAGCAAGGAACCTTGGGGAACTCCACTCGTTAGTGAAAAGTGTTCCAAGAGGGTTCCATTTACAGTAACCTGTTGAATCTTCACTTGAAGAAAGTTGTGAGTCCATGTCCCCAGGCGTTCTTTTATTTTTGTGTGTGAGAGCTTGTACATCAACATGTCTCAGTATACCTTACTGAATGCCTTTGCAAAGTCAAGATAGACCATGTCCACATTGTTTCCCTCCTCCAGGCAATCGAGTACATATTCTTGTTGCACCAGCAGCTGTGACAGGCAAGATCGGCCCTTACAGAACAAGCCTTGCTTGTTCTGTAAGGATGTTCTGTAGGATGGTCACAGAGGATTTTCTCAGATATTTTCACAATGAAGTATGTGAGTTACAGGGCGGTATTTTATCACATCCCTCTGCTGCCTCCCTTGTGGATGGGAGAGACAATGCCATATTTCACTGAAACAGGAACTTTACCTCGGTTTGGTGACTCTCCAAATCATGTGTAGAGGTACAGCTAGTTCTTTTTTGCAGCAGTATAGCTGCATGTCTTCAGGGCCTGCAGCTGATGATGGCTTTATTTCTCAAAGTTCATCCTCTATATAATTTTTGGTGAAGTCCACATCTTGAAGTATTGGAGCACTTTTTTTTAATTAATTCTGCTGTAAAGAAGCCTGCAGGGTCTTTAATCGTCATATCTGGTAGTGGCATGCTAAAGCTTGTCCCTATTGTCTGTGGCTTTCCAGGATTTTTGCTCTTCCTGACCAGAGTGTTGTGTATTAAGTACAAGTAAACATCACTGGCTGAACAATATTCTGTGGATCGTCTCGCAGCAAAAGGCCCTGATATATCGTACGGCGGCATTCCGTTCGAATACCTAGTGTGAGTACATATTATTACATGCAATGTTGGCCGTGATTTTCCCGAACACCATTGCTCATATCTGCTTTCTCTACATCATTATTTGTTTTTCACTTCAGATGAATATATTCTGCACATACACACACGCACGTACATGCACACATACCACGCAACAACTGCAGCAGGCACCCTTGAATGATATTATGCATAAAAATATGCACAAAGACAAATCATAAAATATCACATTACAATAAGGGCAAAAAACAAAACAGTAACATAAATGGGGACAGGTAGGCAGTTTTATTGTTTTTTTGGAGGGGGAGTTATTTATTTATTTATTTTTTTTTTATTCTTCATATTTATATGTAAATAAATTTAAATAATCATTTAAAAAGTAATCTAGAGTGAAACAAAAGGTCTGTAGTGTTCTTTTTTTTTTTCATGTAGGAGAGGCACCGGCCAAGAGCAACAAAAATATAATTAAAAAAAAGGTCTACTGAGGTGCCGGTCATCAAAAATTACATGTTAAGTGTGTTGAAACCTCCCTTTTGAAAGAGTTCAAGTAATAAAAAGGAGTAAATACAGAAGCAGGAAGTGACTTCCAGAGTTTATCAGAGAAAGGGATGAATGGTTGAGAATACTGGTTGATTTTTGCATTAGAGAGGTGGACAGAACAGGGGTGAGAGAAAGAAGAAAGTCTTGTGCAGCGAGGCCGCGGGAGGAGGGGAGGCATGCAGTTAACAAGATCAGAAGAGCAGTTGGCATGAATATAACAGTAAAAGGTAGGAAGAGATGCAACATTGCAGAAATGAGAGACAGGCAGAAGACAGTCAGTTAGAGGAGAGTTGATAAGACAAAAAGCTTTTGATTAAACCATGTCCTAAAGAGCGGTACGAGTGGATTTCGCCCCCTCCCCATATACTCGTATGTGAAGCATGTTCCACATATGGACGGATAAAGCTCCTGTACAGGATTAGCAACTGGAGGATGAGAAAAACTGGGAGACAACTCAGAATGTCTAACTTCATAGAAGCTATTCTAGCTAGAGATGAGATGTGAGGTTTCAGTTTAATTATAAGTAAAGGACAGACCGAGGATGTGCACTGTAGAAGAGGGGGACAATTGGGTGTCAATGAAGAAGAGAGGATAGTTGTCTGGAAGGTTGTGTCGAGTTGATAGATGGAGGAATTGAGTTTTTGAGCCATTGAACAATACTAAGTTTGCTCTGCCCCAATCAGAAATTTCAGAGAGCTCAGAAGTCAGGCATTCTGTAGCTTCCTTGCATGAACTGTTTACTTCTTGATAAGTTGGACATCTACAAAAGATGTGGAAAAGTGCAGGGTGGTATTGTCAGCGTAGGAATGGATAGGACAAGAAGTTAGATTAAGAAGATCATTAATGAATAATTGGAAGAGAATGGGTGACAAGACAGAACCGTGAGGAACATCACTGTTAATAGATTTAGAAGAATTGTAAGAAGAGAAGAACAGAGGATAGAAGCCGTAGGAGGGTAGTTATTAAATCAAAGCTTTGTACCAGGCCCTATTAGAAGCTTTTGATATGCCTAAGCCAACAGCAAAAGTTTCACCAAAGTCCTTAAAAGAGGATGACCAAGACTCAGTAAGGAAAGCCTGAAGATCACCAGTACAGCAGCCTCAATGTAACCCATAATGGCGATCAGATAGAAGGTTGTGAAGTGATAGATGTTTAAGAATCTTCCTGTTAAGGATAGATTCAAAGCTTTAAAAAGGCAGGAAATTTAAGCAGTAGGATGATAGTTTGAAAGATTAGAATGGTCACCCTTTTTAAGAACAGGTTGAATTTAGGCAAACCTCCAGCAAGAAGGAAAGGTACATGTTGATAGACAGGGTTGGAAGAGTTTGATTAGGCAAGGTGCAAGCACAAAGGCACAATTTCAGAGAACAATGGGAGGGGTCCCATCAGGTTTGTAAGCTTTCTGAGGGTTAAGGCTAGCGAGGACATGTAAAACATTGTGAAGGATTTTAATAGGTAGCATGAAGTAGTCAGAGAGTGGAGGAGAGGGATCAGCAAGCCCTGAATCATCCAAGGTAGAAATTTTAGCAAAGGTTTGAGTGAAAAGTTCAGCTTTAGAAATAGATGAGATGGTAGTGGTGCAATTAGGTTGTAATAAAGAAAGGAAAGATGAAGAAGCAAAGTTATTGGAGATGTTTTTGGCTAGGTGCCAGAAATTATAAGGGGAGTTAGATCTTGAAAGTTTTTGACGCTCTCTTAATGAAGAATGTAGCCGCACTGACAGGTCTTCATTAGCTCTCAGGTGATCTGTTTTACTGATCACACCCATCATTGTAGGGTCAAGGAAGGGCGGTTCTCTCTCTTGACATTTATTGATGAGGTAGGCATGATCGTAAGAACTGCAAACAAGTTCTTGGTCTCAGTTTCTTACAAAATAACATTATACACTGATATTAAACACTTTCAACATATCACAGTATTCATTAACAATACATGCAATCACCTCGGCACTATGACAATCAGTTTTTACTACAAAATTAAAGTATTTACCTCGGTCACCATCCTGCCAGTCTTTGTCTGAGTGCGACTTGGCCATGAGTGATGCCCGCAGGTGACCAGTGGGTTAACCACACCCTACTAACAAGTGAGCATCAGCTTTGGTGCTTAATATAGTACTGAATACTGATACTTACACATATTACACGTCTTCATGCACTGCATTGAACATTTCACTTATGATTGCCGAGGAATAATGACGTGAGGTAAATACGCTTTATGTGCAGTTATGTGGCTTCCCTAAATTGTGTAACCATTTACCTTAAATTAACATTAGTATGTACCTTAAAACTAGGACTAGCACATAATATGTTTTGTTACACTGGCTCCTTGGCGGGGATGCTCCAGTCTATTATTATGCATTACCTTCTAGCAGCAATACTAGACTATGTATTGGCCTCTCTATGATGGTCCTGTTTGCCTTTATGCGTCTTCCCTGGTTGTCGAGATTACAGTCTGACACCAGGACCTTAATCTTTCTTACTAGGCCATCATGATCAGGAGATATTTCTGTTACTCTTCTCAGTTTCCACTGGTTCCTTGCTACATTCTGATCCTTGATGATGACTAAGTCATTTACACTAAGATTCTCCTTTGGTGTTGTCCACTTATTTCTAAGTTGTAGAAATTGCACATACTCCTTTTTCCACCTGGACCAGAATTGATTGGCTAGGTATTGTGCTCTGCATCATCTCTTTGTGCAATACATGTCCTTCTTAATTAAAATGCTTGGAGGAGGCAGTACTACCTTTGTTTTCATAGTTAACAAATTACTGGATGTCAGTGGTGTAGAACTTTCTGGGGAGTTAAGATGGTTCACAGTTAGGAGATGACCATTAACTATATTTTCAGTTTCAACTAAGAAGGTTCTCAGATCTTGGTCATCTAACTGGGTACCATGCTGATCAAGTAACACAGAGAGTACATTTCTCACTGTGCGTATCTGCCTCTCCCAAACACCTCCCATGTGACTGGCATTGGGTACATTCATGTTAAATACAATCCAGTCACACTGGTCTTTCATGAGTTCTTGTCTGACTTTATTGTTTTTTAGTTCTTTCAAGCATCTCTCATACTCTGATTTGGGTTCTACAAAGTTAGTTCCTTGGTCACATCTCAACTGTCTTACAGGCCCTCTTCATCCTACAAAGTGACGATATGTACTTAGGAAGGAACTTGTATCCATGCTGTTGGCTGTCTCTAGGTGCATGGCTCTACATGCCATGCAAGTAAAGAACACTCCATATCTTTTAAGCTCTTTATGCCCCTCTTTGACATAGAAAGGGGCAAAGAAATCTACTGCTGAGTATGTAAAAGGAGGTGATAGTTCTAGTCTGTCGATAGGCAGGTCTGCCATCTTCTGTCCCTGTGTTGTACTTCTAACTTTACGACAGATAATGCACTTTGAAATATGCATTGATACTAGGGATGATCCTCCTACTATCCAGTATCCACACGACCTGATTTCATTTAAAGGTGTGCCCCTGCCTTGATGACTTGTTCTTTTGTGGTGGTGGTATATTATCAGCTGGTTTATGTGTGATGTTTTGGAAAGGATGACTGGATGTTTGGATTCATCTGTCAGATTAGAAAGCCTCAATCTTCCTCCTACCTTCATGATACCACTTTTATCAATGAAGGGATCTAACTTATAGAAGGAACTGGTCCTGTCTATCACTTTTGTTCCTTTGCCATTGTCCCCTTTAATTAAAGAATTATAGTTAGCAGATGATTTCAGTACATTTATCTCTCTTTGGAATAATTTTGTTTGCAGTTGTTTTATGATTTCATTTATAGCTTCTGACACTTGTGCTACATTTACTGGCTCATATGTGTCTCCTTTTACTTTAGTTGTGCAATCACCTTTTCCTTTGAAACTGTTCAGAAACTTAAAGCATACAGCAACTGCCCCCTTTGTTTTAAATCAATCAGAAAAATACTCAAGTCTTTCTAGTATATCTGTGGGATGTTGTGTACCTATAGCATGGTATACGACTTTCTTCACTTCAGGGTAATTTTCATATATGACCTTGTACTGTGGATGGCTATCCATTTTACTATGTTGCCAAAGGAATTCTGGGCCGTTCCACCAGATCTTGCTATTACGCAATTCATTTGCTGTCATGCCTCTAGATGCATGATCTGCTGGGTTATACTGTGTCTCTACAAATTTCCACCGATCTGGTGAAGTGTGATCTCTAATTGTTTCTACTATGTTAGCAACATATACATGGAATCTCTTTGCTTCATTTGCAATGTAACCAAGGACTACTTTGCTGTCTGTGCAAAATACTTCTTCCACATTATTATACTCATATTATTTTCAACTTTTTCTACTTCCCCAAAGTCATCAGGTTTGTAACATCTAGGTACTTTAAGCTGGTCTAGTTTGTGCAGGTTGTCTTTCCATTTTATCCATTTAGGTTTGACATAATCTGGCATCTCATCATCCCATTCAACTGCATTCTTACATAATTCTTGTAAAATTTACTTTCCAGTCAGTATGAGAGGTGACACTAGACCTAATGGATCATATATAGAGCTCACTGTTGACAGAATGCCTCTCCTGGTGAGTGGCTTGTCTTTCAGCTTTATTCTGAATTGAAATGTGTCAGATTCTATGCACCACTCAACTCCCAAAGTTCTTTCTATAGGCAGTGTGTCTTCATTCTTACTAAAATCCAAACTTTTAACTCCATCTGCTCTCTCATGAGGAGAAATTGCAGCCAGTACATCTTTGATGTTTGACAAAAACTTATGAAGATTAAAACCTCCTTTGTAATATAATTCTTTGCTCTGCTGAAAAAGAGTGACAGCTTCATCCATTGTAGCTAATGACTTCAAACCATCATCAACATAAAAGTTATTTCTTACAAACTTGGCTGAATCAGATCCACACCCATAGTCATCTGCAGCTTTCTTAAGTGCAAAGTTAGTCACACTTGGAGACGATGTAGCCCCAAGCAGGTGAGCTGTCATCCTGTATTCAGCTATCTCATCATTAAGGTCACCATTTTTCCACCAAAGGAATCTTAACATGTCTCTATGTTCTGGGTTGACCTTCACTTGATGGTACATTGCTTCTATATCACATACAAGTGCAATGCTTTCTTGCCTAAACCTACACAACACTCCAACAAGTTTGTTGGTAAGGTCTGAGCCTTGTAACAGGTGACTGTTTAATGATTGGTTCCTGTAGTTCGCACTACAGTCAATTACAACTCTCAACTTCTTTGGGTTCCTCGGATGATAGACTTCATGATGTGGAATGTACCAGACCTTACCATTATTCCTAACTAAATCCTTTGTTGGTACAACCTCTGCATAACCTTTTGTAATCATATCATCCATAAACACCTTGTAATCTCCTTTGTGTTGATTATCTTTCTCAAGTTTAGCTCTTAACTTCTTGAGTCTCTGCTCTGCTAATAGTCTGTTGTTTGGAAGCTTGACATTATCATCTTTAAGAGGAAGGGGTAAGTCATAATGCCCATCCTTTAGCTGCTGTACTTCTTCTTTCATCTTACTCATAAACCTTTTATCTTCATATGATACTGGAGTGTCAGCTGACTTTGTTACTAAAGTCAATTTCAAACACTTGAGAAGGATTAATCATCTCTTTAGTTTTAGTAGGAACCACTAAGAAATGAACCCCCTTTTCTTCATTGATTTCTACTTCTTGTGTCACTGTTCTGTAGACTACCACTGTATCCTCCACTGGACTTGTATGAGGAGAGATTCTACCAATGATCCCCCAACCTAGTTCTGTTCTACGAGCATAGGGATGCTTCTTACTATCACCTGCTATTTGCTCTTCTGCCATAATGGCTTCTGTGCAATCAAGACCAATGAGGAGTCCTATGTCAACTTTTGGGTCATATTTCATTAGTTTGTCAGAGATTGCCTTTAAGTGAGGCCAGTTACAAGCAATCTCGGGCCTTGGTATCTGACTCCGTCCAGCTGAGATGTTTACAGTTGAATATGCTGAAGGGATTAGTATTTCCACTTCTTCATTATAACCTCTCACTTTAAGTCCATGAATTTTGGTAGAATCAGTGATTTGTTTCCCACTTATTGTATGAATATTAAGGGATACTGGTGGGCCACTAACTCTCAATTTATTCAGAGTGCTTTCCTTGGTGAATGAAGCATCAGACTGCTCATCCAGCAGGGCATACAGTAAAACTTTATCCTCTTCATTACTAACATGATGTAACCATACAGGAACTATCATGGTGTGCATGTCATGTGTCACTGATTCTGTCACTTTGACTTTATTTGCTACTACTGTTGTGGGTTTATCACTTAATTAATTCCAAGTATTCCCTCTTGTGCTCAGACAAGGCTCCCATGACTGGACTCCTGTTTGGGGATGACCTTTCTCAAGCCACCAGGCAAATTGAAGAGGCAGAGAGGCTGAAAAGCAAGCTAATGAGTGATCCATTCATTATGGATATAGTGGTACACTGTCATCTTGATATAGATGAGGATAGTATTGGACATTTATTTAGTGAGGATATCCAGTATGTGTTTAGTGAGGAAGAAACAGCTGTTATGCATCCGGAGGTTAATAAGTTGTTAGATTTAAAGGCCATCAAGAAGGCACATAGACAGGATCATCAAATCATTTCACCCATCTTCCTGAGAAAGAATAAGATGGGGGACTATAGGATGGTGTTAAATCTAAAGAAACTGAACAGGCACGTGGACTGTAAACACTTTAAGATGGAGAACTTTGAACAAGTGATACAGCTAGATAGTCAAGATGATTTCATGGCCTTTATTGATCTTAAGAAGGCATATTATTCAGTGCGAATAGCAGAGGAACAACAGAAATATCTTTGTTTCAGATGGTCGGGTAAGATCTACCAATTCACCTGTCTGCCAAATGGTATTTTGGAAGGATCTCATTTCCTTACAAAACTCATGAAGCCTGTTTTCTCAACACTAAGAAAGATGGGCCATACCATTACTAGTTTTATAGAAGATACGCTTATGTGTAGTAGCTCTTTGCCTGGGTGTATGAGTGCATGAATGACATTATTCAGTTGTTGCAGAGAGTTGGTTTCTGCATAAATGTGGAGAAATCTGTATCGAATCCCACTACACATATAGAGTATTTAGGCAATGTGATAGATTCAGTGGCCATGACAGTTACCCTGCCTGAGCGTAGGCGGGATAAGATTCTGCAACACTGTTCTCTTTTAGTCACTAAAACGAAAGAGAAAATTAGAGTAGTGACTAGAGTGGTTGGACTCCTGGTGGCAGCAATCCCAGCTGTAGAGATGGGGAAGCTGCATTATAGGAGGATGGAAAGGGCGAAGATCAAGGCTTTGGAAAAGGTGTGTGGAGATTTTAATGGATGGATGGATATTATTGATGAGATTAGGACAGATTTGAACTGGTGGATTATGGAACTAGAGACTCAGGACAGGAAGATATTCAGAAAGGCACCAGATATTGAGATGTTTACAGATGCATCAAATCTAGGTTGGGCAGGTTGTCTTGATGGCCTCATTACTAATGGCAGATGGTCCCCTGATGAGGTACTTTTGCACATTAATGCACATGAACTAATGGGTATATTATTCACCTTGGAATCTTTTACCCATCTCCTAAGAGGATTGCACATCAAGGTGCTGTGTGATAACACTACAGCGATTAATTACATGAATGAGATGGGCAGAATTAAGTCGGTGGTTTGTGATGACATTTGTCTTGGTATATGGGATTGGTGATTAAAAATGGTGCCTGGATTACAGCTTCTCACATACCAGGCAAGTGCAGTGTGTTGGCAGACACTTCATCCTGTTCCTTTAATGACAGGCATGAGTGGCAGCTGAACAAGATGATATTTCAGAAGTTGTGAAATATCTGTGGGACTCCTTGCATAGACCTGTTTGCTTCCCGTTTAAACAAGCAAGTGGCTCAATTCTGTTCCTGGACACCGGACCCAGAGGCAGCCTATATTGATGTTTTTACAATTCCATGGGCACAGTTTGAATTAGTTTACCTCTTTCCTCCATTCTCTGATCCCTAGATGTCTACAGAAGTTACGGGAGGAAAGGGCCCAAGGATGGATTGTTGTTCCACTCTGGCTGTCACAACCTTGGATGGGCGTGCTACTTCGGCTGCTGGTAGAGGACCCTTGGCTCATATGGAGCAAGAGGAATGTGCTCCTGCATCCGTCCTCTGCGGAGGAGCACCCAATAATGAGGCACACCAGTTTGATGGCTTGTCAGCTGTCAGGACACAACTTGGAGCACATGGCTTCCTGGAAACCAGGGACTGAAAGACAATACAGCCCTCACATCAAGAGGTGGTCACACTTTTGTATTCGAGGGAACATTAATCCCTTTACTCCCTCTGTTGCCGACATCTTAAATTTTTTGTCTCATACTTTTCACAGAGATGTGGGCTATGAGAGTATTAACACAGCAAGGGGTGCTCTCTCAGCCCTAGGCATCGTGATGGAAGGATGCAGGGCAGGGAATCACCCTTTCATGAATAGTTTTCTGTGCAGGGTTTTCAACTTGTGCCCTTCTATGCCCAGGTATGCAGCGATCTGGGAGGTGAAACCTGGGTTGCAGAGGATAAGGACCATGGACCCACTGCACAGCATTTCTTTGAAGGACCAGTCACTCAAGTTGGTGATGCTGATGGCACTGATGCAAGCAGCCAGGGTTCAAACATTGCACTTGTTAATGCTGAGGAACATCGCCTTTGGAGAAGACTCTGTTTCAGTTTTGTTAGGGGGTAACATCAAGCAATGCAAGTCCAAGTTTAATGTTCATACAATTGAGTTTAGAGCTTATACTCAGGATAACAGGCTGTGTGTATTTATGACCATGAAGGAACATATAGAGAGAACTGAGAAGCTCCTGACAGAATTTGTGAATGCAGATGGGAAACTACTCATCAGTTACATAAAACCTTATAGGAGTGTTTCTGAAGACATGGTGGCCAGGTGGCTCAAGACAATGTCAGATAGTGTGGGATTGACACCAAGAGGTTCACTGTAGGTAGTCTTAGACCTGCCTTGGCATCTATGGCCAAGGCACTGGCCGTGGTAATTGCCATCATGGCCAAGGCTGGTTGGATGTGGGAGGCCATGTTTGCTAGGTATTATAATAAAGATATACTCCGGGACACAGACCCATTTCAAGAGGTGATGCTGGGTTCTGTGTAATTCATGTTTATGTATATGTTATGTTGGGTTTTACATGTTTTGTTTTATTATGTTCAGTGAGGGTAATGTTATGTTTCCATAATGAAGATTGGGCTCTCTTTCTAGGAAGTTTTCTTTACACCTGTTTATATGATGTGGCATTTGACAGGATTAGATGGATACAACAACCACATGACTTTAAAATCTCATGTGACAGCGCCATCTAGTAGACAGGTGATTTGCTGAAGTAAAATTACTGAAGTACATGAAACTTACTGTAGGTCAGTTGAAATGTACTTCGGATTTTGCGAGGCAATTCACCTCTGCTAGATGGGAGCTTTCACATCCCCTCCACTCCCTCCCTTTGTTAAGTGGTGGATCTTGGGTTTCCCAATGACACTTTCCAGACCGGAATGATTGGGAGGTGATGATTCATGTGGGTGGTTGTACTATTTAAAGACTGACAGTGTGGCGAAGCGCAGCATGTCTCGTGTGAAAGCTCCCATCTGGCAGAGGTGATTTGCCTTGCAAAATCCGAAGCACATTTCAACTGACCAACAGTAAGTCTCATGTACTTCAGTAATTTTGCTAGCACCTTTCTCTGCTCTCTAGGGTCGTTCAGAAATGACAAATGAGAAGTGTATTTCATTGCAGCTAGACAGTGCTTCAAAAAATCTAAGAATGCTGTTAATGCTGGACCATTATGCTGAGAGATTGGTAGCTGTTTCATTAACTTTCTTGTTTAAGCATCAGCTATGATACTTTTGTTTCCAAATCTCTCCCTAATAATTTTCTTTGTTTGCCCATAGTCAGCATCAGAGTTAAAGTGCATTAACATGTTAATAGCATCCTTTGCCTAACCAGTGGTATACTTGTTTAAGTAGGCAAGTCTTTCTCTACTAATAAAAGTTCTAGATTCTACGTAAACTACAAAGTTTTTCATCCAACTTGGAAACTCCATGGGTTCTCCATCAAAAATGTTAGGTTCTATTGGAACAGGTACATTAATTGCAAAAGTTCCCCCAGGATGTGAAAAAGCTTGATGATTCTGTCTCACATTATTAGGCATGTTGACATCATGAGTGTGTCTAAGAGAACTTGGTACAAAACTTTGAGCTGTAGGGTTGAGATTCATTGCTTGAGGTCCACTATTTGTCCATCTACTTCATTTGTTATCAATTCATTATCTCTATTGCAGGAGGTAGGTTCCTGTAGGTCATGGAATGTAACATATTTGTGAGACATAGCATTGTCACTTTGTTGATTTGCAATTGCTTGTGCTTTCATTTCATTTTGTGATTCTATGTATTGTTGAAGATAACTTTGCTTCCCTACACTTTCATCATCACCTGGAAGCATTTTTACTTCTTCAACTAAGCTAAGAACATTAAGTTCTGCACTAGCGACTGCTAAATCTCTTTCTTTTCTTTTTCTTTGAGAACATTGCTTCTGCCTCTGCTTTTGTCTTAGCTAACATAACCTCTGCCTCTGCTAAACTATCATGATATTCCATTTTCTTTCTAAGTCTGGCTACCTTTGCTGCTGCTTCTTGCTTTCTTTGTGCTGATGAACATGATCAAGTAGATGAGATTCTAGAATGTCTAGACCATTTGCTAGAACAAATTTTTCTTTTGTCACTCTAACTTTTTTCTTTTATATTCTATACTTTCTAATATTTCATGGTAAACTCGGTTGTGTTCCAGCTCTTTATTTAGTTCCTCTGACCTTTCTGGCTCTAGTTCCACCAGTTTTGTGTATTCCACATAATACTGATGAAATGCCTCTATTACTTCATTTGACATGGGCTCTAATCAAAGGGGCAAATTACAATGTTTAGTCCTTTCTTAATTTTGCTGGTAACACTGCTCCATTTACGCTTACAGAACTCTACTCTTCCCTTGGTTACAATGACTTGATATTCCCTTTCTTTGTAGGTCAGCACTCATCCCCTGACACTAACTTCTTCATTATAAGCTTGACCCTTGTCTATTCGCTCATCCTCACCTTCCCTAAGGCCATCTATGGCATTAATTTCCTCAGTATCAGACATATTTAACAACTTAATTGTGTAATTATCACTAATACTAACTAATTGTGGGTAATTTTCGTTCACTTAGGCTACTCAATTCAGTGCACATACATACTATTATACTTTCTTGCCTGTGACCATGGGTTCTACAAAATAGTGGTGAGGCACTGTGGATAGAAGGGAGTGGTTGTCGTCAAGGGTAAAGCTGACCCCGGGGCCTCAGAGGTCAACCTACAGGCTTAAGTCAGGCTTAAGTCACTCTTATTATGGTTTCAAGTGGAGCCAATTTCTTGCTTGTAGGACGAGTTCTTACTGTAGCCGCACCGGCAGGTCTTCATTAGCTCTCAGATGATCTGTTTTACTGATCACACCCATCATCGTAGGGTCGAGGAAAGGGAATACAGGACATTTCGACAGAACTACAATTCGACGGTCTGTCTTGGATGATTCGACGGTGTGGATATTTTCCAGTCTTGGGCAATTCGATGGTTCTGCTAAAATCAACATTAGGATATTCATGTTATTTATTTATTTATCATTATTCAGATAACACAGGATAAAATACTTTATTGTACAGTAAAAGTTATACACTTAAAACCTACATTTCCACATTTTCATCCGATGACCTAGTATAATGAGGATGGTGATACTGGGAGACATGGCGAAGTAAATCTTGAGGCTGTAGCTCACCATCTTTGTACTCTTGCCACATGTCAAAAAATTTTTTCTGGTAATCCTTGTATGTCTGTCTTTGGTACCTTTGCAGCTTGCCCTCTGACATTAAAAGGCACTGGATATTTACAAGCTTTGCTTCTTCATGCAAAACCTCTATTGGCTCATACACGTTCACATTCCGATGTTTGCTACACAAAATGTTCAAATTATTATTGCTAGGCCAAAGACTGACCAGCTACTGGGTGTCCACAAACGTCCTTCTATCCAAGTGTCTTTGATGTACTCGAACAGGCTATGGAGGGCTATTGTATGACTTTCTGCCACTATATTCCTGAACTCATTGAAGGTAGATCATATCTGCTCTGCTCGTAAGAACTGAAGACACATAAGTTGACGTAGGAACCTACTTGTGTTCTTCTTTCTACAGTATGATGGAGCTAATCCTAATTCGTTAATCTTTTTCCACACTGCCTGGGTCTAATGAAAGCAACATCCAGTAAGGGTGACTTCGGGTTTTACTCTCTGGAAGGCTTCCTACACAGCAGACTCAAAATCCATGACAACTCTCTTGAATAAATTACTGGGAATTCTTTCCATGATGTAATCCAAAATCTTTGTGTGATTCTCTTTACTTCTACATGACATCAGGACATAAACAAGAGGCACCTGCTTCATGTTGTCACCTTGCCGAATAAAACTGTGGATGCTCCACAACTGCTGAAATGGTTGCTGGACTGCCTTAAAAGTTGCATCCACATACCACATCTTTGTCTTGGAAAGAAGGGAAAGAAGCAGGGAAGTGAACATGATCACATGGTGGGCAGATCCTACTGTCATATCATGCTGTACAAAATTGTCGGGCAGTTCTTCTGTTACCCAAGTGAAGTTCAGATCCTTCAGCTGTTTTGGTCTCCTTGCCTAATGTAGACGATTGGTGGTGCGAACAATGGATGACATCTTCAGCATGCTGGACAAAGGTACACCAGCTGGCAGGTGTCTGTGTACTGCTTCTTTTGCAAGGGTCGATCCTGAAGCAAATGGGCGCTCTTTTCCTTGTTGTCACACATAGGCTTTGATGTTAGCAGCAGGCAGGGCATAGTCTCTCGGAGAACATCTATGAGGATGAGCCCCTATCTTGAACGTTTCACCATGCTGGGTGATAGAAGCAAGGCGGTTCACAGACTTGTTGCGGACAGTACATCTCCAACATTGGTCACCTTTCTTGTTAACTTTGCCATCCTTGTTATACGAGTAACCACGACTGAAAAGGATGTCTTCTCCATGCTTTGATCCTCCAACAACCATGGAGATTCTGGTAGTATCTCATCTGGAACAGGAGTAATGGGTTCCAGGTTTGACTCTTCATGTAAGGATGGGTGAATGAATGAAATTACAGGTGGGTATTATTTACATCAGGAGAAGTAGGTTGAAGTTCCATCGATGTTGGTAATGCTGTTGGAGGTGGGGAGGAAGGAAAGAAGTTGGCATCTGGTGAAAAGTCTGCATTCAAATATGAGGATGGAGGATGGAGTATGGAGGATAAGTGTGTTATTGCTAGGAAATCTGAGGGTGACTCTGAGTCAGAAGCAGAGGAGGAGTCATACATTGATGAAACAAGTCGAGGTAGTGATGCAGTAGGTGTGCTGGTAGATGGAAGTGTAACTGGTGCTGGTGTTTCTGGTTGTGTTAATGGAGTGGTAGCTGGTGTTTCTGGTTGTGTTAGTGAAGTGGTAGCTGGTTGTGTCAGTGACATGGTAGAGGGTGTTGCAGGTTGTGTTAGTGAAGTGGTAGTGGATACAGTAGAGACATCACCACATCCTGTGCAAGTCCACTGGATGTCTATCTTTGACTGCACAGCTTGTCTGTACTCTTCCTGGGAAATGCCAGTGTGGCAGGTGCGGTTCTGCCACTGTTCACACCCATCATACTGGAGGCTTGCTGCTTAGGTCGAACTTCCCTTTGGCAGGTGATGCATGGGTAAGGAACAACCCTACATGCAATACAAGAACACAACCGCTAAAAATGCAAAGTGTGTACAACAAACAAAAGTGTACAACCCTACAAACATAATAGAAAAAATATACAACACACAACTGGCAAAAAAAAAAAAAAATGCACACACAACTGGTAAAAATGCAAAGTGTATACAACAGACAAAAGTGTACTTCTATACAAAATTACAAGGTAAAGAAAGATATAATGGACTATATGTAGTTATAGGCCAGTTATAGGCTGTCCATGTGCAGCTTCCTTACGATCATTCTTAATTAGGTTAATATTAATATATCAAATGAGTAGTAGTCTCCTCTGTAGCATCCAGTAAGCGAGAGTGAGACAGACAAGGGAATGGAACCCAATGAATAGGAAACCTGAATCATGAACCTGAACCGTATGGATTTGAATAGTTTCATTCAAGAATTCATTTTTACACATGAGTGAGACAGACAGGGGAATGGAAGTAACTGATTATTCGTGCTATTCTGGATATAAATACGTAATTATGAGTCCTGAATCTGCATCACAAATCAGAAACATATGTTATGTCATTTTATTATAATATTATGTTAGGTGATAATATATTATATTATGTATATTTATCAACTTATATATAAAGGGTGATTCGACAGAAAATTCTGGGGTGTTTTGACAGGGACATGACTTTGGGCGGATCGACAACGTCGCTGAATTGCACCACTGCTGAACTGTCCTGTTACTGAGAAAAGGCAAGTCTCTTTCTTGACATTTATTGATGAGGTAGGCATGACCATTAAGAGCTGCAAACAAGTTCTCGGTCTCAATTTCTTACAAAATAACATTATACACTGATAATAAACACTTTCAACATATTACAGTATTCATCAACAATACATGCAATCAACATGGCACTATGACAATCAGTTTTTACTACAAAATTAAAGAATTTACCTTGGTCACCATTCTGCCTGTCTTTGTCTGTGTGCGACTTGGCCATGAGTGACACCCGCAGGTGACCAGTGGGTTAACCACACTCTACTAACAAGTGAGCATTGGCTTTGGTGTTTAATATAGCACTGAATACTGATACTTATACATATTACAAGTCTTCATGCAAACAGAAAACTATTGAACATTTCACTAATGATTACCGAGGAATAATGACATGAGGTACATATGCTTTACGTACAGTAACAAAGAAACTCACTTGTTTAGGTCATGCATGCTGACATAGGTTGGTCCAGTTAGACAAAGCCTGTGTTAACTTGTGCTTTACAGGAAATGAATGGGTCAGACTTGACTACTTTTACATTTTTATGTATATGTACATATATAGACTTAAGTCTATATATGTACATATACATAAAAATGTAAAAGTAGTCAAGTCAAGTCATCAATATAATATAGAACAAAATCATGATTAAAAAAAAACAAAAAAAAAAAAACAAGCTATTTATCTATTTATTTATTTTATTTATTTCTTATTTTTTTGAGGGGGACGATTTAATGCTAATCCTGCATGTAAGTGATGTACATTTTCTAGGGTGAACATTAGTTTTAAATAAATAAACTCTGAATTTACCCTGGCAGTGTCAAGAATGTATGCTAGGGCATTCACTGTCCATAAGCAAGATTTTGTGTGCACAGTAAAAAAATTATTCTCTGATCTATTATGTCAATTCCTCCATTAATGAAATCATACAATTTATATTTGGCTGGCTTTCTTGAACCACCATCCTTGGTAATTCTTAATATTATAGGGAGGACTGTACTGAGAAGCAATACTTTTTCTTACCATTACTTTTCGTGGGTACTACATAAGAATTTAGTCATTTCCTCCTTATCTTTAGTCCGGTACACCTGATATGACCTCTTCTCTTCCAGTGACTGCCTTTATCTCTGGTCATATGCCTATTCTCATGCAATCTACAGTACCTACCCCGGCAGTACCTTGTGTTTGAAGCCACTCAAACAACTCTAAGTTGGTACACAGTCTGTCCAGACTACCATTAAGGTCTACAAATCCTTGTATCTAACTTACAAGAATCTTCAATGATGGAAATGACCCAAAAATGTAGTGGGGTTTAAGCTCTCTGGAAGATTTACCTGAGTATACTATCGTCCTAAAGGTGATTAGCATTCTTATCGTGTTCACAAATTTATACAACAGGCCATACCATTTAGGTTTGCTCTTATTGTGCTGCCTGAATCCTATTTGATTTCTACAAGAATAGAAAGTTTCATCAATGGTCAAGGAGTCACCTGGCTCTGACACTGAACAGGCATTATCATTAAAATTTTTAAGATCCCTGACTGCAGCAAACCGGTCATGTAGCCATCTCTGATGTCTGGTATCAATGCTGTCAAAAGTTAGGTTTGCATGTAAAAATCCAAATCTATTCACAGACATTACTGCACCAAATACAGGGGGACCAAATTCTTCTCTGAAAAGTGCTTTATATTAATTTGTTTCAGCTTAATGAACCACGTGCATACAACAAACCAAAAAAAAACTTTTCAATGGAATCTGTTACCTTGATGTGTGGTGGGAGATTACAATTATTTGAAAGCCTCTGCAAAATTTCTGCAATTATACCTTCACTTTTCTGATTAGTATGGTGCACAATATTGGAAATCATATCAGATATCATGAACAAGTCCCATGCCATTTCTTCTGAATTTATTAACCTCACATCTCCTATCAAACATTCTACAACACTAGATATATTCACAGTTGGTCTACCTTCCATAATATTGGCCCATATTATGAATTTCTCTTTATCTGAGTTTCTCAGTGGTTTCTCTACTGTGATTTTATATTCCCACAGGTTGCCTAATAATACATAATTATATTTACTTTCATCTAAACAACTAGTCAATTGATTAACTAACCTGTTTCTTACTAATGTCTTGCTATTTCTCTGTAGGAGCCACTCTTCATAATCTATGTCATTGTCCACTTCTTCGTCACTTTCAAATCACCTATCACATCTGCTAAATCTTCATCAAGGTTGTCTATAAAGTCATGGGCTGTGTCTGTAGGATCCATTGTAAGCACTAAGCAATCATACACCCAGAAAGTGCACCCAGTCGTGTAAACTGATAAGCTCTCGTCTGCACGCTGCAGTACATATTTACAAAATGTTGCAAGGTTTTTTATTCTGTGGAGGGTAGCTAGCTAGCCCCCCCAGGCCCTCCCCCAACCCAACTCCCCCTCCCCTACTTTTGTTTTTCTTTGCATAACTAAAGAAATATTTTGCCATTTCTTTTTATTGCAGCAATAACCCTGGTTTCCTCTCATCTTTTTTTTTCTTTGCTGTGTGATTCAATTTTTTTACTTCTATTTCAAACAATTCTTCTTTAAGTAGTTTGACGTTGTCTTCATTTCTTGCTAACAGTACTTTCTTCGTTGTAAATTTTCTCTTCTTCAATCAGTATCCTTCAGTCCCAAGGGATTCTCTTTGCAGCACTTGTTTTGTTTTTCCAGACAGGAAGATAGAGTTGGCTGATGTTGAGGTATACATCTAGAAGGATGGTTATCATCTCTTCTGGGTCTTTATTTTTAAGTTCCTGTTCTCAGTTTATATTGCCTAAGGTCTTCTGAATTTCTTACCAGTCAATGTTTGTGCTGTAGAAATTCACTTTATGTACATAAACCCTGCAGTGACTGGTTACTTTGAGTGCTGTTTCTATGGTGGTCAGGTCTTGCTGAATACACACAGACATTTACCAGCCTGTGGTCTGAGAGGACTGTGTCCTGTGTGCTATAGTTGTGCAGTATATCATAATTTTTTGTTATTACCAGGTATAGGATGTTATTGATTCTGGTTGGCTCCTGGATGTGTTGTGTCAGGTGGCATTCCTCTATTAGGTCAAGCATTTGCTGTGCCTGAGCAACGCTCTGTCAGGTGCCACCTAAAATGAATCTGTTTTTCAAGTTAATCTGAGGGAAATTGAAGTCACCAGTTATCAGAATATCAGTTGACAGATTAGAGTTGTCATTTATTTTTCTTGAATTTTCTCCTTAATTTTTCTGAAACTCGGCTAATTGGAGTTAGGAGGCCGGTACACTATGAGTGCCATTAGGTCAAGCATTTGCTGTGCCTGAGCAGCATTCTGTCAGGTGCCACCTAGAATTAATCTGTTTTTTCAATTAATCTGAGGGAAATTGAAGTCACCAGTTATTAAAATTTCAGTTGACAGATTCTTGAATTTTCTCCTTAATTTTTTTTTTTTGAAACTCAGCTCATTGGAGTTAGGAGGCCGGTACACTGTGAATGCTAGAGTATTTGTATCTCTTATATGGATATCCATCAGTTCACATGTTCCATTTGACTATGACACCACTTACTCTAAATTTAAGGCTAAGTCAGATCATAAATAACTTACTACGCTTCCATGAGAGCAATCACTCCTGTCTGTTCCCAAATAGTGTAGTTCACAATGACAATTTCTTCATTAGTTATTCCACCAGTGAGATGTCACTTAACAAGGGCCATAGTATGAATCCTTTCTCCTCTGCTATATCACTAACATAGGGGACCTTTGGATTTCCAATTGGGAACAGCCCTTGTATGTTCCCGGTGAGCATTTTTCTAATATGCCAAAGTCATTGCTTGAGGTCTGGGCATGAAATGACCAACTGCTTGAGGTTGTGGCATCCCCCTCTGGGCTAGTAACTGATTTCTTATTTCCACTAACTGTGCCTAATTGTGTGTCCATCTTTACTGTTATTTCCTCTTGCAGTGTTTGGATCGGTTAAAAAAAAAAATTTGTTTGGCCTGTTATTGGCTAAATTTTCTTGTTGTGAGTTAGCTTGAATTGGACCAACAACCTGGATTCATTGTCATGACGTTTTGAACCATTCCTCTTAGATATACAAAATGACAATGTTGGTTGCTGCACAGTCTTTCCTTCACTGAATTTCTGCATAGTTTTGGATGACAGGGCATCTTCCTAGGTTGCATCCATAGACCATGTCATAACCAAATGCAGTAGTTTAGGACATGGTTTGAGATGTTCATGGTTACTATCCCCTTCTTTTCTGCCATTTCTACAGGTGTTTTCTCGGTAAAAGCAACAGATCTTGTGCTGTTTTGTCTTATTTGTACTTTTATTTCTGGTATGGCTCTCATCTGCCTCACTTGTGGGATTAGCTATCTGTGTGTTTACCGTTAATCCGTTGCTGGGAGGTTTAGACTGGTCTGGCCCAGGCTTAGCTTCGTTGGCTGTGCTAGTGTTGTGTGAATGTGATTTACGACTAGCCTGATGGGTCAATATATCCTGTAGTGAAGGGCTTGATGATGATGGATCTTCATTACTGGGGGGCTGTGCCACTAGACTCGGGTCCATATCTACTACAGGTGTATCACCCAGCCCTGTATCACTGGCCCTTCTTAAGTCCACTGTTTCATGAGGTGTTGTCAGGTAAACAGTTTTCCCCAGTTCCAGTGATCTTTTTTCCCTCTCCTCTGTGTTCCCTCCTCCTTCCATGTCTCTTTTTTTATTTGTTTCACTTGTGTCTGGAAGTCAGAGTAAGATTCTGTGGACATGGGCAGCAGGTGAATTTTCTGCGTGGACATTAATATTACCAAGCAAAAATGAGCATCAGGGTGCAGGAGTAGTGGCACCACTTATTGCAGGAGCTACACTTTATGCCTGTGTTGTACTCATCCTGGCAGACAACACATGGATGGGTTATTTCTCCTACTCTAGCTTTACATTTGTGTCTGCCATATTGGAAGCCCTATATATCATATCGACTTTTATTATACTTGCCTTTCTCTTCTTTGCATGGATTCTCAGGTTCTGAAGCACCACAGTTTTCTTACATACCTTTACAGTTACAAAGTGTAGTTCCTTTGTGCTGTAGTGTGTATACTTTTGACGACGCACTGCCGATCGGGTCACATGGGTAGTCCTAAGTTTTCTGGTATTTCAGTACATGGATGCATGGTACCTCTATAATTTAAGTTAATGATGCTTCAGGAGTGTTTTATCATATTGCCGTCACCTTTCCCTTAACCTTCTGCTTGCCCCTGTCATAGTGGTACCTCCTCTCTGCTGGCTGAGTCCTCCATGGCGGGTATGGGGCCAACAGGCTGCAGCTCCTGTCTGGTGCTCTGACTGCCTGTGCGGTGGTGTTGTTTGTTTGTGATCACTGTACAGCTGTGGGCTGCTGTTTCCTTAAGGCTGGTTCACGCTAGTACATTTTTGCGTATTCTGCACCTGGTCTCTGCTTCTATTATGATGTTACTCCCATCCACTTATGTGTGAACTGGGCTTCGCTGGTGTCCTTGAGTTGTGTGTGGAAGAGTGTGCGGCTGTGGTGCTGTCCATAATTTTTTTGCTGAGTATTCTAGTGAAGTAGCAATTTGGGTGAAGCACATAATTGTAATTCTAGAGATTGTAATAATTGTAAATTATGTTGTATAAGTATGTGTGTGCACATGATGTTAAGAGAAAGAAAATAAAATTCAAAGTATTTCAAGTTCAGATTGAAAAATATGTACCACTATCTGAATGTAAACATCAGAGATCCTGCCAGTATCAAAGCCAGCCAACTATCCAAAAGACTCATTCTCATCGTGGCTGCCACCTAACCTTTAACTACATTATTTTACATTCAGATCTGCACAATTATGCCAGAAAATATTTGTTTTACCAAGAATCTAAAGTAATTAAAAGGTAGCAAGCTACGTATCTCAGTGCAATGCAAAGGTGCTTTTGTATACCAACAGGGTCCCTGAAAATGGTGGTTTCTTTCACTAGGACTATTCATAGACAGAACATTCATAGAAAAAAAAAAAAATCCTTCATAGACATGGACTGTTCATAGACACCCTTGGACACAAGCTGTTCCTAGACCCTCATGGACTAATAGATACCCATGGACATTCTTAGACATTCTTAGACATATATTATTACATCAGATTTCATTGTTCACAGCTATTATTTTCAAAACAATCACAGATATAAATTCATTATATCACAAGATAATTGAAATATAGATTTATAAAAATCACAGTTAATGCTGATTGATCAGAATCAATGATTAATCAGATGGCTTTTGGGGGCTGGCCCATTCATTTCACCGCAAATCCTCCAGAGATCATGAGGAATTCATCCAGGCCTCATAGTTTAGTCACTATAATTTTCAAAAGAAAAATGTCTTATTGCATCAGCTTGCAGTGTACATGAGGCAGTGGGGATGTATGTATGTATGTATGTTGCCACCCCACCCCCTCTCTTGTACCTGCCCCCATAGTAGCAGAGTGGGATAGCATTGCCCAGCATCCCTATAGTTAGCCACCACACTAGACAGATGTATAGTCAGAAGGTAGACAGTGTTGTCTGGAGGAGACTGGGAAGGGATTACAGCTAGACGGGTCATTTGCTTTAAGGGGATAAGTGAGTAATTAATGGCTGTACACCCTGGCCTATCTAAGTAGCATAGGAGTCTCCATAGCAGTTTGCCAAGGAGTGTAGTTAGTTATATCGCATTCCATATTCAGGGACATGACAACTTGGCTGCATGTGTGTGCAGGCTGATCTCTATTACTGTGAGGGGTGAATTACCCTCCTGTTCATGTGAGGGCACACATCTGTATTTGTGTAATGTTAAATGTTACTGTGATCAGGGAGGCATCCCCAGTGCCCTTTTTTGATGCAGAGGATTCTTTTGAACTGCTATGCAGTAATTTATCTCTCTTCCTTTCAAGGGAGAGGGACACTGCATTACTGGGCAGAGAAAGTGTTAAAATACCTTGCTGGAAGTGGGTGATCTGTTATTAGGGCAGTTTTCTGTAGGGTATTGTATCTTGACTGTATATGTTGTCTCATTGTGATTGTCTCTCCCTAGACATGTCAATCATTTCTCAGCTGTGGGAGTTAAATGTTGTTGTATTTCTCTTCTCTGTGAGTGGGTAAAACAGACTGGTGACCTCATTTGTGTGACCTGGTGTTATGACCATTGGTAAAAAGGGTGCATGAGTCAAAAATGGACTTGTAACCCATAATAAGCCCTGCACCCAGTCATGTAGGAGATGACTTAGGTGGTGGGGAGCTAGTTCATTTGAGGCAGCTGAGGGAAGGGCAGGAATTTGTGGTAATAACAAACTTCTGGTAACAAAGGCAGTGCCATCAGCTGATGACAGAAATGATGCACATCAGTCTTGTCATGGTAGGCAACCTGTGTGCCAAAGTTCTGCATCTTCTGGTAGATGGCTTGGTTCCAGTGGAACAAGCAGCCCTGCATCACAACACCTGGAAGAATAGTATGTACTGCTTGCCAAAGTGCTGCTTCAAAATCTGCTGTCAGTCTTCACACTAGAATGGAGATCTCTGCAAAACGAAAGTGAGTCTGAATGTGCTCCATTTTGGAAGTTAAGTAGCCAAAAAATTTCTTATAGTCATAGGAGTTAGATGAGAGGTATACAGCACAGATAAATTTAGTTTGAGTGACTCTGCAGTCGTAGCCAGATGGTGGAAATCTTGGAAGATTCAAGAGCGTGGGCACAAATGCAAGTTAAGTCATTGTGCACTTGGACACATCCAGCTTTGGATTGAAAATGAGGATAGAGAAAGTAGTAAGGAAAAGAAAAGGGGTTACTGTCAGTTGCCTCAAACACTTGTGTTTCAGTGAGGAAAAGATGAGGTTTAGTAGAGGAGAGGTGGTGTTCTACAGATTAAAAATTAGATCTAAGACCGTGAATGTTGGAAAAGTTAATAAAAAAAAAAAAAAGTTGGGGGGGGGTGTCAAAGCACTTGGGGGCTATTTCACAGTCGTTTCCTGTTGTTGTGATTATTACCAATGAGTGATGTCCACCACCAACAACAAATATTGAAATATTGGAATACATTACCATTTGCATCAGAGGGATAAGCTTGCTTCCATTAGGCTATGTTTAGATTAATTCAATTAATTAATTCAATAGCTAATCCTTTCAATGGGTAGATCATGATAAAAAAAAAAAAAAAATTGCTGGGAAAAGTAGACTTAAAATCAGTAGGCTAGTGTTATTTCCATAAAACCCAAAATATTTCAATCTAATAATGTATGTGTACACTGAGGAGGAGAAATAAATTATTTATGTGCCTGGTTGGCATACGCAGAGTTTGGCGAATGTTACACAAAGGCCCGATTTTTTAAGCTGATTTTTTAAACGTGGTGTTAGTAGTTACTAATACCAATGTAACTGATTCTTAGACTTATTTCACAGTCGCTTCCTGTTGTTGTGATCGTTACCAATGAGTGGTGATGTCCATCACCAACAACAAATGCGATTTCACAGACGTTTTTCGCGGCGTTGTTGTTTTGACCCTTACCAGAAATTGGAATCTTTGGTAACGATGGCTTGGGGCCTCCCCAGTGGAGCATACCAATGGATTTATTTCTTGCAAATGTCAGAAGTTCTTATCCTATTTCAGTTGTACTACTTCCTAAATCGTATATTAAAATTATTTAACAATACAACAACATTTTGTATGGTACAATAGTAATACGATAAAATTTAAGAAGAATTTGGATGGCAGCGTGAACTCACTTCACCAGCTGATGAAAACTTCACTACCTGTCCTTTATTTAATCTGCTATGCCTCCTTGTTTAAAGACTGTAATAATCATCACATATGCATAGGGTGTATGGAATTTGTCACCTAAGAGAAATATTAGATAATATTGAAATAACATTACCATTTCCATCAGAGGGCTAGGCTTGTTTCCTTTAGGCTAGGTTTAGGTTAAATCAGTTCATTAATTTAATTTCAATGGGTAGATCATGATTAAAAAAAAAATTTTGCTGTGAAATGAATAATTAGCCTCAAAATTAGTAGGCTAGGGCTATTTCCATTAAATCCGAAATATTTCAGTCTAACATTGTTTGTGTACAGCATTGAGGAAGGGAGGAATAGATTATTTATTATGTGACTGGTTGGCATACACAGAGTTTGACGAATGTTACACAAATATTCAAAGGGAAGAATTTAAAACACAAAATGTAACCATGTTTGCAGGGAATAGATATGGCGTGTTGAAGGCACCAGTGATGTATTTCAATTTTCCATGCCTCTCTCTCTCTCTCTCTCTCTCTCTCTCTCTCTCTCTCTCTCTCTCTCTCTCTCTCATTGCTGGCGTGGTCAGTTCTTTTGTCATGAACTGACTCATTTTATCTAATAAGGGGGCTCCGGCATACCAACATTACCGAATAAGAGGTATTCGGTTTGTTATGATTACCAGGTTCGGGATTACCGAAACCAAGAAAACGACAGTGAAATCGGATCGGTGTTGGTAATGGCTGTTAACAGGTTGGTGAGGCTCTTGCTTGGGAACGTTACCAAGAGACTGTGAAATTGGCCCTTAGTACGTCTGGTTTTTTAAACCGTGGTGTTATTATTAAAGCCCCCCATTCACGCAACGTAAAATAACTACGGTTCATGTATGGTTCAGTATAATTGGGCAGTTAATGTAGCGTGAGTGGGTATTTTTTTGGTTTGCACAGTTGGACGGAACCATAACATAACAATATCCAACGTGCTCGATATTTTCGCGGCTTGTGGCTGTACCATAACGCAGACCATAACCGTGAGTGGGTGTTTTCATCACCTTTGCTCAGTTTTGACTAAAGGAACTCGAGAGCACGTGTTTAGCTGAAAAATATATTAGATCATTTCATTGATTTGTTGTTTATTTTCAGGTGCATATCTCAGAATATGGCAAATAAACTTAGAGAATTTTTGAGTGAAATAATAGAACTGTATAGAAGTTTTCCGTGTTTGTGGAAAGTGAAAAGCCACGAATATTCAAATAGGAATAAAAATAATGAGGCTTACGTGGAACTCGTGAAAAAATTCTGAGAGAAAATTCCGAATGCAGATCGAGATATGATAGTGAAAAAGATAAATGCTATGCGCAGTGCTGTACGGAAAGAACAAAAGAAAGTTGAGCAATCAAAAAAATCTGGCTCAGAAGATGAGATCTACATGTTTGTGGTATTTTCATTAATTTGATTTCTTGATGGACCAAGATGTTCCTCGTGCTACTTGCAGCTCGTTGGATGAAACTACATTTGTTGAGGACAGCAATGAAACAGTAAGTAAAGTTAACACTTTATTGGTCACATTATAATTGTATTGAGTCAAAACCTATTTTATTTTTTTCACATACCTGCGGAGTCACATAGGTTAGGCTAGGTTAGGCTCCCAAAAGTCACATTTACCCAACTTACATATTATCCCTGGATCGCTTGCCAGGGTACAGCCCCTTCATCATTGAAATAGGCCATGAAAGTATCCCTTACTTGCTTAGCAGCCATAGTGGAATTTCTTGTTGGGCCTTGTTGCAGAGGACAAAATGAATTACATTGTTCCACAGCATTATCTTCTTCACTGTCAAGTGGACAATAGCTTGCACCAATTTTCTTCCTTAAGTAGTTATGTAAAACACAACAGCCTAAAACAACCTTATCTATATTACTCACTTTCAGATTTATCAGGGCAGAAAAAACGCGAAAGCGTGATGACATAATGCCAAACACATTTTCAATCACCCTTCGAGCCCTCGAAAGCCTGTAATTAAATACGTGTCATTCTTCTGTCAACTCCCTTGAACTTCAAAAAATCCTTCCTCAAGGCAAGGGCCTCATCTCCCACGAACATGTAGGGTAGCATCTTTGAACTGTTGTCTGGCCTTTTCAGGCCAGGTGAATTTAGCTTTTCCTCTATGAGAAGTTCTCCAAATCTAGTGTTATCCAAGACTCCGCCATCAGAAATACGACCATTGGTACCAACGTCACACATCAGATATTCGTAGTTTGCATTTGCTATTGCCAAGAGAACAACACTATGAAAACCTTTATAATTATAGTAGAAAGAACCGGAGTTAGGAGGGGGAACTATTGCAATATGTTTGCCATCGATCGCTCCGAGGCAGTTGGGAAAGTTCCAGCATACTTCGAATTCTCGTCCTATTGCTTTCCATCCATTTTCGTCTTTTGGCAACTGAAAAAGAAATAAAATAAGTTATCATATATATAATCATGGCCATTAGGTACCTAGATTTACCAATTTTTGCAACATTAGTGACTAAATAATACTGTGTGAAAACTTTAGTTTGATTTCTAATTTACTGTTAAATGAAAAATGGGTAAATTTTTACTTTCACACCATCACCGAGTTTCATAGTTTTCTTTGCATATTTAGGTACAATGAAGCATTATAATTTTAAGAATAACGTTTCCGTCGCAAATACATATTTTTCGAGATAGTTGACTTTGAAGGTCCCATTATTTTCCTATGGCAATAATTAGCTTAGTGCATTCAACGATTTAGAAAAGGTTAGGTTAGGTTAGGTTAAGTCATTTTAGGCTAGGTTATGTTAAGTTAAGGTTTAATTAAAGTAAACGAAAAAAATAATTTGGAACCCAAAAATTTTGTTTTAGTTTATTTAATTAAACCTTGACCAAACCTTAACTTAACCTGTCTTAACAAAAAATAACATACCCTAACCTTAACTAGCCAAAACTCCACTGTTAAAGTGTAAATAAATCTGAAAAGGAATTATTGCCATAAGAAAATAATGGGAACCTCAAAGTCAAATATCTCGAAAAGTATGCATTTGCGACGGAAACGTTATTCTTGAAAAAGGTCTGAGAATGCTTCATTGTACTTAAATATGCAAAGATAAATATGAAACTCGGTGCTGGTGTGACAGTAAAGAAATACCGAAAAATGTCAATTAAAATTCTATCACCTTGCCAAATTGACAACAATATTATAACTAACATTTCCTAACTTGTCCATGTATGCATGACTCCCTATTGTGTATTCTTATTCATTGTTTTAACTTGTCCATGTATGAGTGACTCCTTATTGTGTATTCTTATTCATTGTTTTAACTTGTCCATGTATGAGTGACTCCCTATTGTGTATTCTTATTCACTGAATCATTCATTTTGTTTCTGCAGGGTGAGGACTCGAGTTGGGCATGGACCACTCTTCAGACTGCACCACCAACACCTACCCCGTCTTCAGTGCCAACTCCCAGCCCGTTTCCAGTGCCAACTCCTAGCCCGTCTCCAGTGCCAACTCCTAGCCTGTCTCCAGTGCCAACTCCCGGCCCATCTTCAGGCCCAACTCCCACCCCATCTTCAGGCCCAACTCCTGGCCCGTCTTCAGGCCCAACTCCCACCCCATCTTCAGGGCCAACTCCCGGCCCGTCTTCAGGCCCAACTGAACGTGAGTTTCAGGAAACTCAGCCTCAAAAGCGACGGAAGAAAGCAGACCAAAAAGATGTACTAGATCTGCTTCTTAAGCAAATTGCCTCAAAAGAGGAAGCTAGTAGAGAGTTCACTCATTATGCAAAAGCATGGGTGCAAGAGTTAGCAAAAATGGACCCAACACAAGCCGAAGAATGTTGTCGTATAATTAGCGATGCCATTTACAAGGGCAAGTGAGGGCTCCTTGGACCAAATACAATAATTTCGCAACGAGTAACCGACGTTCAGCAAATTGTAGAGTGCTCTGCAGGCAACCAACAAGAGGACCTAGCAACTTATTTTTCTAACTTTCAAGGTTCACAATTTCATAGTTAATGCATTAATTGTAAACACATAAACATATTGATTAAATTTCAAGTAATTGAAGCAGTATTTCACTTACCTTCATATAATCCTTAGCAAGCACTCTATAGATAGCGACACAGGTTTCGGGTATGATGACTCCTAAAGCTTGGGGGGAGATCGAAGTGGAAAACTTTAAGTCTTCATATGATCTCCCAGTTGCTAAAAAACGAAGGGTCGCTGTAAGCCTCTCATGGGGTGAAATTGCTTTTCGCATGATGGTATCTTGTCTTTTAATTAATGGAGTCAATAGTGATAACAATTCTGAGTAGGTTTGCTCATCCATTCGCAAGTAATTGAAATAATTGACAGGTTCCAAACGAAGTTCATTTAACAATCCTTCATGCGATAAGCTATCCCTCTTCAAAAGCCATGGCTTGCACCATCTTGATTTTTTTTCCTTTTTCTTTGTAATATAAGTGTTACTGTATGTAAAGCGTATGTACCTCACGACATTATTCCTCGGCATTTATAAGTGAAATGTTCAATAGTTTTCTATTTGCATGAAAACGTGTAATATGTGTAAGTATCAGTATTTAATGCTATATTAAGCACCGAAGCCGATGCTCACTTGTTGGTAGTGTGGGGTTAACCTGCTAGTCGCCTGTGGGCATCACTCACGGCCAAGTTGCGCTCAGACAAAGACGGGCAGGATGGTGACCGAGGTAAATACTTTAATTTTGTAGTAAAAACTGATTGTCATAGTGCCAAGTCAATTGCATGTATTGTTAATGAATATTGTAATATGTTGAAAGTGTTTAATATCAGTGTATAATGTTATTTTGTAAGAAATTGAGACCGAGAACTTGTTCGCAGTTCTTACGGTCATGCCTACCTCATCAATAAACGTCAGAGAGAGAACTGCCTTTCCTCGACCCTACGATGATGGGTGTGATCAGTAAAACAGATCACCTGAGAGCCAATTGATGCCCAGCCGGTGCGGCTACAGTAAGAACTCGGCCTACAAGCAAGAAATTGGCTCCATGTGAAACCGTAGCAAGAGTGAGTCACAGGACGAGGGGACGCTGACATAAGCCTAAAGGTTGACCTCTGAGGCCCCGGGGTCAGCTCTACCCTTGACGACAACCACTCCCTTCTACCCACTGTGCCTCGCCACCATTTTGTAGAACCCATGGTCACAGGCAAGAAAGTATAATAGTATGTATGTGCACTGAATTGAGTAGCCTAAGTGAAAATTACCCACAATTAGCTAATATTAAGAGTGGTAATTTTAAATTGCTCTTTCAGTGTCTCAGTATTGACACAATTAAGTTGTTAGATATGTCTGATACTGAGGAAATTAATGCCGTAGATGGCCTTAGGGAAGGTGAGGGTGAGCAAGTGGACAGGGATCAAACTTGTATTGAAGAAGTCAGTGTCAGGGAGCGAGTGCCAACCGATAAAGGAAGAGAATATCAAGTCAGTGTAACCAAAGGAAGAGCAGAGTCCTGTAAGCGTAAATGGAGCAGTGTTACCAGCAAAATTAAGAAAGGATTAAAAATTCTAATTAGCCCCTTTGAATTAGAGCCCATGTCAAGTGAAGTAATAGAGGCATTTCATCAGTATTACGTGGAATACACAAAGCTGGTGGAACTAGAGCCAGAAAAGTCAGAGGAGCTAAATGAAGAGCTGGAACACTATCAACAAGTTCACCATGAAATATTAGAAAGTATAGAATGTAAAAGAAAAGAGTTAAAGAATGACAGAGGATCAATTTGTTCTAGCAAACGGTCTAGGCATTCTAGAGTCTCATCTACTTCATCACGTTCATCAGCAGCACAAAGAAAGCAAGAAGTAGCAGCAAAGGTAGCCAGACTTAGAAAGGAAATGGAATATCATGATAATTTAGAAGAGGCAGAAGTTAGGTTAGCTAAGACAAAAGCAGAGGCAGAAGTTATGTTAGCTAAGACAAAAGCAGATGCAGAAGTTATGTTAGCAAAAGACCAGGCAATGTTTGCAAAGAAAAAGAAAGAGAGAGATTTAGCAGTTGCTAGTGCAGAACTTAATGCTCTTGGCTTAGTTGAAGAAGAAGTAAAAATGCTTCCAGGTAATGATGAAAGTGTAGAGAAGCAAAGTTATCTTCAACAATACATAGAGTCACAAAATGAAATGAAAGCACAAGCAATTGCAAATCAACAAAGTGACAATGCCATGCCTCACAAATATGTTACATTCCATGACCCACAGGAACCTTCTTCTTGCAATAGAGATAATGAATTGATGACAAATGAAGTACATGGACAAATATTTAGTGAACCTCAGGTAATAAATCTCAACCCTACAGCTCAAAGTCTTGTACCAAGCTCTCGTAGACACACTCATAATGTCAACATGCCTAATAATGTGAATAATGTGAGACAGAATCATCACTCCTTTTCCCATCCTGGGGGAACCTTTGCAATCAACATACCTGATCCCAAGTGGAGCCTCCCTCCAATAGAGCCTAACACTTTTGATGGAGAACCCATGGAATTTCCAAGTTGGTTGAAAAACTTTGAAACTTATGTAGAGTCTAAAACTTCTATTGGTAAAGAGAGACTTGCCTACTTAGACAGGTATACAACTGGTGAGGCAAAGGATGCCATTAAAATGTTAATGCACTTTAACTCTGATGCTATGTGCAAGCAAAGAAAATTCTTAGTGATAGATTTGGAAACAAAAGCATCATAGCTGATGCTTACACAAATAAGTTAATGAATTGGCTACCAATCTCTCCGCATAATGGTCCAGCATTAACAGCATTCTCAGATTTTTTGAAGTGCTGTTTAGCTGCAATGAAACACACTTCTTATTTGTCATTTCTGAATGACCCTAGAGAGCAGAGAAAGGTGCTAGCAAAACTCCCTGAACATGTTGTTCATGACTGGAGAAAGCAAGCGATGATATACCTTGATACTAACAGTAATAACACTTCTAGTAGCAATGAAGAGCACCACCCACCCTTTGAAATGTTATGTGAATTTGTCCAGAAAGAAGCAAAAGGAGCAAGCAATCCATTTCTTTCCTGGAATTCAGTAAGTAGGGAAGTCAATGATTGGATCAAAACTCAAACAAGGGCAACCAATTGGAAACCAAGGGAATCAAACATCATGACAAAGAATAGAGGGAGTAGAACTTTCATGGCTAAATCAATTGAGGAAAAACCAATGTGGTCATTCCAAAGTAAAGTAAATGTACAAGCCAACAAACAGTATCCCAAGGACCAGGAAAGGAAAGGACGATTCTGTCACTACTGTACAAAGGATCATGATTTAGATGATTGCAAGGAATTTGCCAAACTTGATGGTAATACTAGGTACAAATTTGCTAAAGAAAAACGGTTATGTACAGGGTGTCTAAAAATGGGTCACAAACGAAAGGATTGTAGAAGAAGGAAAGTTTGTAAAGTATGTCAGAGATACCATCCCACAGCTCTTCACAATGATGATATGACAACAACTGAGAGCCAAAAGGTGCCAGCACAAGCAACTCAGCCTAAAGATGATAAACCCACAGTAGTAGCAAATAAGGTCAAAGTTACAGAATCAGTGACACATGACATGCACACCATGATAGTTCCTGTATGGTTACATCATGTTAATAATGAAGAGAATAAAGTTTTAGTCTATGCCCTGCTGGATGAGCAGTCTGATGCTTCATTCATCAAGGAAAGCACTCTGAATAAATTGGGAGTTAGTGGACCATCAGTGTCACTCAATATCCACACAATAAGTGGAAAACAAATCACTGATTCTATCAAAATTCATGGACTTAAAGTAAGAGGTTATAATGAAGAAGTGGAAATATCAGTCCCTTCAGCATATTCAACAGAAAACATTTCAGCTGGACGGAGTCAGATACCAAGGCCCGAGACTGCTTGTGACTGGCCCCACTTAAAGGCATTCTCTGACAAACTAATGAAATATGACCCAAACATTGACATAGGACTTCTCATTGGTCTTGATTGTGCAGAAGCCATTATGGCAGAAGAGCAAATAGCAGGTGATAGCAAGAAGCATCCCTATGCTCGTAGGACAGAGCTAGGTTGGGGGATCATTAGTAAAATCTCACCCCATTCAAGTCCATTGGAGGATACAGTGGTAGTCTACAGAACAGTGAAACAAGAAGTAGAAATCAATGAAGAAAAGAGGGTTAATTTCTTAGTATTTCCTACTAAAACCAAAGAGATGATTAATCCTTCTCAAGTGAGAGATATGTTTGAACTTGACTTCAGTGATAGAAAGTCAGCTGACACTCCATTATCATATGAAGATAAAAGGTTTATGAGTAAGATGAAAGAAGGAGTACATCAGCTGAGGGATGGCCATTATGAGTTGCCCCTTCCTCTTAAAGATGATAACGTCAAGCTTCCAAATAACAAACTATTAGCAGAGCAGAGACTCAAGAAGTTAAGGGCTAAACTTGAGAAGGATAATCAACACAAAGGTGATTACAAAGTGTTCATGGATGATATGATTACAAAGGGTTATGCAGAGATTGTACTGACAAAGGATTTAGTTAGGAATGATGGTAAGGTCTGGTACATTCCACATCATGGAGTCTATCATCAGAGAAAGCCAAAGAAGTTGAGAGTTGTCTTTGACTGTAGTGCAAACTACAGGAACCAGTCATTAAACAGTCACCTGTTACAAGGCCCAGACCTTACCAACAAACTTATTGGAGTGTTGTGTAGGTTTAGGCAAGAAAGGATTGCACTTGTATGTGATATAGAAGCAATGTACCATCAAGTGAAGGTCAACCCAGAACACAGAGACATGTTAAGATTCCTTTGGTGGGAAAATGGTGACCTTAATAATGAGATAGCTGAATGCAGGATGACAGCTCACCTGTTTGGAGCTACTTCATCTCCAAGTGTAGCCAACTTTGCTCTTAAGAAAGCTGCAGATGACTACGGGTGTGGATCTGATGCAGCCAAGTTTGTAAGAAACAACTTTTATGTTGACGATGGTTTGAAGTCAGTAGCTACAATGGATGAAGCTGTCACTCTTATTCAGCAGAGCAAAGAATTATGTTACGAGGGAGGTTTTAACCTTCATAAGTTCTTGTCAAACAACAAAGATGTATTAGCTGCAATTTCTCCTCATGGGACAGCAGATGAATTGTGTAATAGCAAGATCTGGTGGAATGGCCCAGAATTCCTTTGGCAACATAGCAAAATGGATAGCCATTCCCAGTACAAGGTCATAAATGAGAATGATCCAGAAGTGAAGAAAGTTGTATGCCATGCTGTAGGTACACAACAGCCCACAGATATACTAGAAAGACTTGAGTATTTTTCTGATTGGTTTAAAGCAAAGAGGGCAGTTGCTGTATGCCTCAAGCTTCTGAACAGCTTCAGAGGAAAAGGTGATGGCACTACTAAAGTAAAGGGAAACAAATATGAGCCAGTAAATGTAGCACAAGTGTCAGAAGCTGAAAATGTAATTATGAAACAACTGCAATCAAAGGCATTCCAAAGGGAGATAAATGTACTGAAATCATCCGCTAACTATAATTTTTTAATTAAAGGAGACAATGGCAAGGGAACAAAAGTGATAGACAAGACCAGTTCCCTCTATAAGTTAGATCCCTTCATTGACAAAAATGGTATCATGAGAGTAGGAGGAAGATTGAGGCTTTCTAATCTGACAGATGAATCCAAACATCCAGTCATCCTCCCCAAAACATCTCACATAACCCAGCTGATAATATGCCACCATCACAAAAGGACAAATCATCAAGGCAGAGGCATAACTTTAAATGAAATCAGGTCATGTGGATACTGGATAGTAGGAGGATCATCCCTAGTATCAAGGCACATTTCAAAGTGCATTATCTGTCATAAAGTTAGAAGTACAACACAGGGACAGAAGATGGCAGACCTGCCTATTGACAGACTAGAACCATCACCTCCTTTTACATACTCAGCAGTAGATTTCTTTGGCCCTTTCTATGTCAAAGAGGGGCGTAAAGAGCTTAAAAGATATGGAGTGCTCTTTACTTGCATGGCATGTAGAGCTGTGCACATAGAGACAGCCAACAGCATGGATACAAGTTCCTTCCTAAGTGCATACCGTCGCTTTGTAGGATGAAGAGGGCCCGTAAGACAGTTGAGATGTGACCAAGGAACTAACTTTGTAGGAGCCAAATCAGAGTATGAGAAATGCTTGAAAGAATTAAATAACAATAAAGTCAGACAAGAACTCATGAAAGATCAGTGTGACTGGATTGTTTTTAACATGAATGTACCCAATTCCAGTCACATGGGAGGTGTTTGGGAGAGGCAGATACGCACAGTGAGAAATGTACTCTCTGTGTTACTTGATCAGCATGGTACCCAGTTAGATGACCAAGATCTGAGAACCTTCTTAGTTGAAGCGGAAAATATAGTCAATGGTCGCCCCCTAACTGTGGACCATCTTAACTCCCCAGAAAATCCTACACCGTTGACACCCGGTAACTTGTTAACTATGAAAACAAAGGTAGTACTGCCTCCTCCAAGCATTTTCATTAAGAAGGACCTGTACTGCATAAAGAGATGGCGCAGAGCACAATACCTGGCCAACCAGTTCTGGTCTAGGTGGAAAAAGGAGTATGTGCAATTCCTACAACTTAGAAATAAGTGGACAACACCAAAGAGGAATCTCAGTGTAAATGACATAGTTATCATCAAAGATCAGAATTTAGCAAGAAACCAGTGGAAACTGGGAAGAGTAACAAAAGTATCTCCTGATCATGATGGCCTAGTAAGAAAGGTTAAGGTCCTGGTTTCAGACTGTAATCTCGGCAACCAGGGAAGACGCACAAAGGCAAACAGGACCATCATAGAGAGGCCAATACATAGTCTAGTATTGCTGTTAGAAGGTAATGCATAATAATAGACCGGAGCATCCCCGCCAAGGAGCCAGTGTAACAAAACATATTATGTGCTAATCCTAGTCTTAAGGTACATAATAATGTTAATTTAAGGTAAATTGTTACACAATTTAGGGGAGCCATGTTACTGTATGTAAAGCGTATGTACCTCACGGCATTATTCCTCGGCATTTATAAGTGAAATGTTCAATAGTTTTCTATTTGCATGAAAACGTGTAATATGTGTAAGTATCAGTATTTAATGCTATATTAAGCACCGAAGCCGATGCTCACTTGTTGGTAGTGTGGGGTTAACCTGCTAGTCGCCTGCGGACATCGCTCACGGCCAAGTCGCGCTCAGACAAAGACGGGCAGGATGGTGACCGAGGTAAATACTTTAATTTTGTAGTAAAAACTGATTGTCATAGTGCCAAGTCAATTGCATGTATTGTTAATGAATATTGTAATATGTTGAAAGTGTTTAATATCAGTGTATAATGTTATTTTGTAAGAAATTGAGACCGAGAACTTGTTCGCAGTTCTTATGGTCATGCCTACCTCATCAATAAACGTCAGACCTCCTCGACCCTACGATGATGGGTGTGATCAGTAAAACAGATCACCTGAGAGCCAATTGATGCCCAGCCGGTGCAGCTACAATAAGTGCCAGCACTACATTTACTAAATCGTCAGATGAAAAACAATCAGAGAGAGACATCTTTCCAATTCAAAATGATGAAAAAAACTGAGCCAAAGAATGTAACGTGAGTGGCCTACCCACTCGGGTATAGGTTTGCGCAGTTGACCATACCATAACCCTACCATTGCTAAAGACTGTTGCGTGAATGGGGGGGCTTTACGTCAAGTCCTTGTTTGAAACCTCTTCTAACCATTGCAAGCATTGATGAGATACAGCCTGAGGCAGATATGGATGTAGTGATGGGAGCCGCAGCATAGCTACTTCTTACTTCATGGAAAGGTAATTATGTCCGCCACTTCTTACCAATGTACTATGTGTAAACAAAGAGTTTCGTGAAGGCTTGGAAGAAAATAGGACATATTTGTGGTTCTTTGGCAACTGATTTTTCTATTTATTTTAAAATTTATTTTCTTCCTCTCCTACAGTGTTTACATGTCCACGGTAGTGGGCATGGCTGTGAAACAGAGTGAAATTGTGGGATTAAAAGTGTGTTTAATAATAGACTACAATCCTAACTAGGGAAAGGTTAGGTTAGGTTAGAATGGGTTATGTTAGGTGGGTTTGGCCCTTCTAATTTAGTTTAGGTTAAGTTTTATTAGGGTCTTGTAATGGCCAAATACTCATTTCTTATATATAGGTTGGGCTGGGTCAGGATATGTAGCTAGGTTTGGCCCTTCCAATTTAGGTTAGGTTTTATTAGGGTCTTCTAATGCCCAAATACTCATTGCTCATATAAAAGTTAGGTTAGGCTTATGTTATGGTTAGGTTAGGTTATGTTAGGTCAGGTGGGGTTAGGTTAGGTAGGTTTGGCACTTCCAATTTAGGTTAGGTTATGTTTTATTAAGGTCTTCTAATGTCCAAATACTCATTTCATATATATAGTTTATGTCAGGTTAGGTGTGGTTATGTTGGGTTGTTGTGCTGGGTACCCATATCTCGATCAACACTAGGGCCTCCAACCACATGCTAGATTTGGGAAAGATTTTTCCACAGGCAGAGACTTTGTTCAAATCCCAAATAACCAGTATGTTAATATTTTCAACTGTATACTAATTTTGTATTTCTCTTGTAGGGAACACCATCCAAAGCAGGAGGGCCTGGCAGATGTTCTGAACAACATGCGAGATGGAATTCTTCAGGCACCTTTGCCTCGCAAGGAAATCTTTTGACGACACCTTGAACTTGATACATAAGGCTTATGGTGAGTGGCCTTCAGGTACCAGCCTTTATTTCGGTCCAAGAAAATCTTTGTACCTCACTCTGTGGTATGTAGGCACACAGAGTCCCTATCGTAAAATCTCGGAGATGTTTGGTGTGTCACAGACCAGTGTTTGAGTGTGTCCAGAGATTGATTGATGTCCTGTTTGAGGCAGGAAAGGATGTCTTTTTGTGGCCAACTCCTCAAATTCCTGAAATTGAGCAGGAATTTCAGCAAATGGGAGGAATTCCTGGTGTGGTGAGGGCTGTCCTTGGTATGAGAGCAGCGCCATTATCTAGGTGGTGTTCGTCTTATAGCCGCAGCATTTCAAAATAAACCTCATATTTCGACAGTTCTTTTACTATACATATGTCATTAGCAAAGAACAGTAAAGATATCTAGTTATCCTTATATTTCATTTGGTATCCTATGAAAATAATGGGCAAACTACAACAAGTTCCCATAACTAGAAATTCAAAGTCACAGTCGCATGAACCGCCACAGACGTCGCTCAGTAGACCATGGTCTGAACAGCCTCCATATATCCTGAGACGATACAACTCCTAATTCAGGCCCTAAGGACAATTCTTCTGAATTCCAATGCCAGGAACAGATTACTACTTTGATCTTTTCATATATAAAAATTATCATGTTCTTACGTTCCTCAGAATCGTCATTTTTAATAATAAAGGAGTGGCAACACATTTCAGCCAATCAGAGCGAGTGTTTGGGTTTGTCCTCCCGGAGACCCTAATGCCTCGGGGAGGCGTTAGGGTTTTGGGCAAAAAGCGTTAGGGGTTGCGGAGTGCTACTGAAAACGCTTTAAGTTCAGACATTAATAATATGTCAAGTAATCAACTTAATAACAGGATATTTAGTGGATGATCAAATGCAGAGGCTTTTTTATTTTGCATTTTAAGCTTTTGTTTTAACTCAATTGCCCCAATCCTTTCATAGACTAGAGACGTTTTTACCAGCGCATCAGAATATCAAACACTGTTTGATGTTTCGGCTGGGCTTTTGGTAAACACGATTACTGTGCTACTAGATGACTCTCGCTTGCACCGTCTCGGAAAAAAACTGTCGTACGGATCATAACACAGACAGCAGCCGTGGTGGGAAGTTTGAGTATCAACAAAGCCAGACTACGAGAAGTGAGTCAAGGGACGGGATAATGGACAGCAGCACCGACTCTGATACTTATCTGGAAGATGAGGAAAACCAGTCTCTTCTATCAGGACCTATGATGCCTCTATTGGCAGTTGCAAGCGTGGCAGAGATGCAGCCAGAGGCAGATATGGGTGCTGTGGCAGTAGCAGCAGCAGTAGCTTGTGACTTCATGGAAAGGTAATTATTGTCGACCAATACTAATTTTAACTATTTGTATACTAAGGGTTCTCTGGAGATTTGCAAAAAAAAAAAAAAAAAAATATATATATATGTTAAATTTACGCTGCTTTGATGCATTAACATTGCAGTCATTGACAATAATGAAAAACCATTAGAAGTACCGGTATAGGTCTGAGAGTATACTCATACACTTTCTCATGGCTTTCTGATAGGAAACAGAGAGTAGTATTAAATGGGGCAATGTCTGAGTGGAAGGAAGTGGTTAGTGGGGTACCCCAAGGATCAGTGCTAGGACCTCTTCTTTTCTTGGTGTATATTAATGATTTAGATATAAGAATTAGTAGAAAAGTCTCAAAGTTTGCAGATGATACTAAGATAGCATGTGCAGTACAGGGTGAAAAGGACAATTACAGAATACAACGAGATCTGGACAGGCTCATAGCATGTGCAGTACAGGGTGAAAAGGACAATTACAGAATACAATGAGACCTGGACAGGCTGATAGCATGTGCAGCACAGGGTGAAAAGGACTGTTACTGTATGTAAAGCGTATGTACCACACGTCATTATTCCTCGGCATTTATAAGTGAAATGTTCAATAGTTTTCTATTTGCATGAAAACGTGTAATATGTGTAAGTATCAGTATTTAATGCTATATTAAGCACCGAAGCCGATGCTCACTTGTTAGGAGTGTGGGGTCAACCTGCTAGTTGCCTGCGGGCATCACTCACGGCCAAGTCGCGCTCAGACAAAGACGGGCAGGATGGTGACCGAGGTAAATACTTTAATTTTGTAGTAAAAACTGATTGTCATAGTGCCAAGTTAATTGCATGTATTGTTAATGAATATTGTAATGTGTTGAAAGTGTTTAATATCAGTGTATAATGTTATTTTGTAAGAAATTGAGACCAAGAACTTGTTCGCAGTTCTTACGGTCATGCCTACCTCATCAATAAACGTGTCAGGGAGAACTGCCTTTCTCAACCCTACAGCTCAAAGTCTTGTACCAAGCTCTCGTAGACACACTCATAATGTCAACATGCCTAATAATGTGAATAATGTGAGACAGAATCATCAATCCTTTTCCCATCCTGGGGGAACCTTTGCAATCAACATACTTGATCCCAAGTGGAGCCTTCCTCCAATAGAGCCTAACACTTTTGATGGAGAACCCATAGAATTTCCAAGTTGGTTGAAAAACTTTGAAACTTATGTAGAGTCTAAAACTTCTATTGGTAAAGAGAGACTTGCCTACTTAGACAGGTATACAACTGGTGAGGCAAAGGATGCCATTAAAATGTTAATGCACTTTAACTCTGATGCTGACTATGTGCAAGCAAAGAAAATTCTTAGTGATAGATTTGGAAACAAAAGCATCATAGCTGATGCTTACACAAATAAGTTAATGAATTGGCTACCAATCTCTCCGCATAATGGTCCAGCATTAACAGCATTCTCAGATTTTTTGAAGTGCTGTTTAGCTGCAATGAAACACACTTCTTATTTGTCATTTCTGAATGACCCTAGAGAGCAGAGAAAGGTGCTAGCAAAACTCCCTGAACATATTGTTCATGACTGGAGAAAGCAAGCGATGATATATCTTGATACTAACAGTAATAACAACACTTCTAGTAGCAATGAAGAGCACCACCCACCCTTTGAAATGTTATGTGAATTTGTCCAGAAAGAAGCAAAAGGAGCAAGCAATCCATTTCTTTCCTGGAATTCAATAAGTAGGGAAGTAAATGATTGGATCAAAACTCAAACAAGGGCAACCAATTGGAAACCAAGGGAATCAAACATCATGACAAAGAATAGAGGGAGTAGAACTTTCATGGCTAAAGCAATTGAGGAAAAACCAATGTGGTCATTCCAAAGTAAAGTAAATGTACAAGCCAACAAACAGTATCCCAAGGACCAGGAAAGGAAAGGACGATTCTGTCACTACTGTACAAAGGATCATGATTTAGATGATTGCAAGGAATTTGCCAAACTTGATGGTAATACTAGGTACAAATTTGCTAAAGAAAAACGGTTATGTACAGGGTGTCTAAAAATGGGTCACAAAGGAAAGGATTGTAGAAGAAGGAAAGTTTGTAAAGTATGTCAGAGATACCATCCCACAGCTCTTCACAATGATGACATGACAAGAACTGAGAGCCAAAGGGTGCCAGCACAAGCAACTCAGCCTAAAGATGATAAACCCACAGTAGTAGCAAATAAGGTCATGCCTACCTCATCAATAAACGTGTCAGGGAGAACTGCCTTTCCTAGACCCTACGATGATGGGTGTGATCAGTAAAACAGATCACCTGAGAGCCAATTGATGCCCAGCCGGTGCGGCTACAGTAAGAACTCGGCCTACAAGCAAGAAATTGGCTCCATGTGAAACCGTAGCAAGAGTGAGTCACAGGATGAGGGGACGCTGACGTAAGCCTATAGGTTGACCTCTCAGGCCCCGGGGTCAGCTCTACCCTTGACGACAACCACTCCCTTCTACCCACTGTGCCTCGCCACCATTTTGTGCAACCCATGGTCACAGGCAAGAAAGTATAATATGTATGTGCACTGAATTGAGTAGCCTAAGTGAAGATTACCCACAATTAGCTAGTATTAAGAGTGGTAATTTTAATTGCTCTTTCAGTGTCTCAGTATTGACACAATTAAGTTGTTAGATATGTCTGATACTGAGGAAATTAATGCCGTAGATGGCCTTAGGGAAGGTGAGGGTGAGCAAGTGGACAGGGATCAAACTTGTATTGAAGAAGTTAGTGTCAGGGAGCGAGTGCCAACCGACAAAGGAAGAGAATATCAAGTCAGTGTAACCAAAGGAAGAGCAGAGTCCTGTAAGCGTAAATGGAGCAGTGTTACCAGCAAAATTAAGAAAGGATTAAAAATTGTAATTAGCCCCTTTGAATTAGAGCCCATGTCAAGTGAAGTAATAGAGGCATTTCATCAGTATTATGTGGAATAAACAAAACTGATGGAACTAGAGTCAGAAAAGTCAGAGGAGCTAAATGAAGAGTTGGAACACAATCAACAAGTTCACCATGAAATATTAGAAAGTATAGAATGTAAAAGAAAAGAGTTAAAGAATGACAGAGGATCAATTTGTTCTAGCAAACGGTCTAGGCATTCTAGAGTCTCATCTACTTCATCACGTTCATTAGCAGCACAAAGAAAGCAAGAAGCAGCAGCAAAGGTAGCCAGACTTAGAAAGGAAATGGAATATCATGATAGTTTAGCAGAGGCAGAAGTTAGGTTAGCTAGAGACCAGGCAATGTTTGCAAAGAAAAAGAAAGAGAGAGATTTAGCAATTGCTAGTGCAGAACTTAATGCTCTTAGCTTAGTTGAAGAAGAAGTAAAAATGCTTCCAGGTAATGATGAAAGTGTAGAGAAGCAAAGTTATCTTCAACAATACATAGAGTCACAAAATGAAATGAAAGCACAAGCAATTGCAAATCAACAAAGTGACAATGCCATGCCTCACAAATATGTTACATTCCATGATCCACAGGAACCTTCTTCTTGCAATAGAGATGATGAATTGATGACAAATGAAGTAGATGGACAAATATTTAGTGAACCTCAGGTAGAATCTCACCCCATTCAAGTCCATTGGAGGATACAGTGGTAGTCTACAGAACAGTGACACAAGAAGTAGAAATCAATGAAGAAAAGAGGGTTAATTTCTTAGTGGTTCCTACTAAAACCAAAGAGATGATTAATCCTTCTCAAGTGAGAGATATGTTTGAACTTGACTTCAGTGATAGAAAGTCAGCTGACACTCCATTATCATATGAAGATAAAAGGTTTATGAGTAAGATGAAAGAAGGAGTACATCAGCTGAAGGATGGCCATTATGAGTTGCCCCTTCCTCTTAAAGATGATAACGTCAAGCTTCCAAACAACAAACTATTAGCAGAGCAGAGACTCAAGAAGTTAAGAGCTAAACTTGAGAAGGATAATCAACACAAAGGTGATTACAAAGTGTTCATGGATGATATGATTACAAAAGATTATGCAGAGGTTGTACCGACAGAGGATTTAGTTAGGAATGATGGTAAGGTCTGGTACATTCCACATCATGGAGTCTATCATCCGAGAAAGCCAAAGAAGTTGAGAGTTGTCTTTGACTGTAGTGCAAACTACAGGAACCAATCACTAAACAGTCACCTGTTACAAGGCCCAGACCTTACCAACAAACTTATTGGAGTGTTGTGTAGGTTTAGGCCAGAAAGGATTGCACTTGTATGTGATATAGAAGCAATGTACCATGAAGTGAAGGTCAACCCAGAACACAGAGACATGTTAAGATTCCTTTGGTGGGAAAATGGTGACCTTAATAATGAGATAGCTGAATACAGGATGACAGCTGTGTGGTGTGGGTGTGGATCTGATGCGGCCAAGTTTGTAAGAAACAACTTTTATGTTGATGATGGTTTGAAGTCAGTAGCTACAATGGATGAAGCTGTCACTCTTATTCAGCAGAGTAAAGAATTATGTTACAAGGGAGGTTTTAACCTTCATAAGTTCTTGTCAAACAACAAAGATGTATTAGCTGCAATTTCTCCTCATGAGAGAGCAGATGGAATTAAAAGTTTGGATTTTAGTAAGAATGAAGACACACTGCCTACAGAAAGAACTTTGGGAGTTGAGTGGTGCATAGAATCTGACACATTTCAATTTAGAATAAAGCTGAAAGACAAGCCACTCACCAGGAGAGGCATTCTGTCAACAGTGAGCTCTATATATGATCCATTAGGTCTAGTGTCACCTCTCATACTGACTGGAAAGCAAATTTTACAAGAATTATGTAAGAATGCAGTTGAATGGGATGATGAGGTGCCAGATTATGTCAAACCTAAATGGTTAAAATGGAAGGATGAGCTGCACAAACTAGATCAGTTAAAGGTACCTAGATGCTACAAACCTGATGACTTTGGGGAAGTAGAAAAGGTTGAACTCCATCACTTTTCAGATGCCTGTCAAGAGGGATATGGCCAGTGCTCATATATTAGATTAATTAGCAAGACTGGTCAAATTCATTGTGCATTAGTAATGGCAAAGTCACGTGTCACACCTCTAAAAACCATGACAATTCCCAGACTAGAACTAGCAGCAGCAGTGGTGTCAGTTAGAATCCATAAACTCTTGAAGGGAGAACTTGAATATAATAATGTGGAAAAAGGAGTATGTGCAATTCCTACAACTTAGAAATAAGTGGACAACACCAAAGAGGAATCTCAGTGTAAATGACATAGTTATCATCAAAGATCAGAATTTAGCAAGGAACCAGTGGAAACTGGGAAGAGTAACAGAAGTATCTCCTGATCATGATGGTCTAGTAAGAAAGGTTAAGGTCCTGGTTTCAGACTGTAATCTCGACAACCAGGGAAGACACATAAAGGCAAACAGGACCATCATAGAGAGGCCAATACATACTCGTAGTCTAGTATTGCTGTTAGAAGGTAATGCATAATAATAGACCGGAGCATCCCGGCCAAGGAGCCAGTGTAACAAAACATATTATGTGCTAATCCTAGTTTTAAGGTACATACTAATGTTAATTTAAGGTAAACTGTTACACAATTTAGGGGAGCCATGTTACTGTATGTAAAGCGTATGTACCACACGTCATTATTCCTCGGCATTTATAAGTGAAATGTTCAATAGTTTTCTATTTGCATGAAAACGTGTAATATGTGTAAGTATCAGTATTTAATGCTATATTAAGCACCGAAGCCGATGCTCACTTGTTAGGAGTGTGGCGTTAACCTGCTAGTTGCCTGCGGGCATCACTCATGGCCAAGTCGCGCTCAGACAAAGACGGGCAGGATGGTGACCGAGGTAAATACTTTAATTTTGTAGTAAAAACTGATTGTCATAGTGCCAAGTTAATTGCATGTATTGTTAATGAATATTGTAATGTGTTGAAAGTGTTTAATATCAGTGTATAATGTTATTTTGTAAGAAATTGAGACCGAGAACTTGTTCGCAGTTCTTACGGTCATGCCTACCTCATCAATAAACGTGTCAGGGAGAACTGCCTTTCCTCGACCCTACGATGATGGGTGTGATCAGTAAAACAGATCACCTGAGAGCCAACTGATGCCCAGCCGGTGCGGCTACAAGGACAATTACAGAATACCTGGACCTGGACAGGCTGATAGCATGGGCAGACAGGTGGCAGATGGAGTTTAATTCTAAAAGTGTCAGGTTATGCATTTAGGTAAAGACAACAAACTTTAGCTATGAGATGGAGGGATGTTGGCTAGAGGCAGTAGAGGAGGGAAAGGATTTAGGTGTAGTGATAGACAGGACTGAAATTTTCAAAGCAATGTTTAGAAGCAAGAAATAGGGGAAATAGGATCCTGGGTTTTATAAATAGAAATGTTAGTTATAAAAGTAAGGAAGTGGTGCGTAGCTTATATAATTCATATGTTAGGCCCCATTTAGAGTATTGCATACAGGCCTGGTCACCCCATTATAGGCAGGATATTAACATGTTAGAAGCAGTTGAGAGAAGAGTAACTAGGATACCAGCATTAAAGCGCCTGGAGTATAGAGATAGATTAAAGGAATTAAACATGTTTTCATTTGAGAGGAGATGTATAAGAGGGGATATGATAGAGTTATTTAAAATGTTCTGTGGAATGTTAAAATGTGGAATGAAATCGTCGTGATGCCGCTACACAGAACAGTTACAACAATGGAGCGTCCATGATGTACGCAATGTTGGTGTTATCACAGCAGCATTTCAAAACAAATTTCATTTCTCCGATATATATGCTTTAATACTGATATCAGTAGCATACAGCAATAAGGTAATCCTTTAATTCTTATTTTTCAGCTGGTATTATACAGAAATATAGCATAAACTATACCAAGTTCACATAACTGGAAGACGAAGTCACAACCACATGAACTGCCACAGACGTCCCTCACTAGAGATATGTCTGAACAGTGTCGACGTATCACAAGACGACACAACCATTTATTTCAAGTCTTATGGACAATTCTTTTGAATTCTAATGCCAGGAACAAGTTACTACTTTGATCTTCTTTTCATATAAAACAATTATCATAATCCTTAGAGCCTCAGAATCATGATTATTAAATGTGAAAGGAGTGGCAATACCTTTCAGCCAATCACAGTGCGTGTTTGCTGTTCTGGGCAGATTCGCTGCTGTATATCAAACGTCTGTCCCAGGCGTTTGGTAAAACCAAGCAAGAACATCAAACACTGTTTGATAGAGTTTGATATTCTGATGCGCTGGTAAAAACGCCTTAGTAGTCATACAATTCAGTCAACTCTGAGCATAAGCTTTGATGAATGATGTTGATAAACAATTAAACAGCCCCTAAACCGTGGTACTTTAACTCTCTTTCAGGGTGCATTATATTTAATTTATTTACCTGTATACAAGTTCCTGGGCCTTATCATTGCTGAAGGCCGAAGATCCACCAAAGGAGGACTTGATGCTAGCCTGCTGCATCCGTTTGCCTTTGGCTACCCTGCTGCTGCCATTGTTGTCTTAGTGGGACCTGCTGCATTTGGACCCCCTACTGATGGCAGCAAGGAGGTCTTTGCTTTGGTTGGGGTGAACCTTTTTAAAGAAATAAAGTAATTTAACTTATAACACGTCACTTACAACGTTACACTACGTAACATTAGTAATTACTTAATTAGAATAAATAAATTAATGTGACTATTGAATAATATACGTATGGTTATGGTTAGGCAGGTTACTAAAACTATCCTTGTTAAAAAAAAAAAAAAAAGTAAACTGATTTAATAGTATCGGTCCTGACCTCTCGGACCTACATGGAACTTTAAATTAATAAAGTAAAACAATATGTGCACAAGTAGTCAAGTATACGAGGCTGTGTGCAGTTTTGTATGTGGATGCGCACATAAAGGTTTCAGTAATGACTCTAATGAGTAAATCACTATAGTCTGTTCACCCAAGATTTGCATAAATAAAAATCTGATTGAATGGCACATTGTGGCAACGTTGCACTCATCTGTGACTGGCTGTTAATATAATATAAATCTGGAACATTAAATAAGGAGAAGCACAACAGCCAATCACAGATGAGTGCCACATTCCCACAAAGTGTGATTCATTCCTGAATTTTCTGTTTATTTATACAAATCTTCGGTGAACGTCCTATAAGATAAGTGCACCTAAACAGTTTGTGGTAACTTTGATGGTCAGCTAAAATAAAACAACTAATTAATAATTTATTAATTATGTGGATATTACAATGATTATTTAACTTTTAAGTACCTAACCTAACCTAGGTAAATTAGTAAATTATTTAAATTAGTAAATTAGTAAATTATTTATGCCACTCGTAAATAAAATAAAAATTATTCAATTAACTTTAATAAATCATTGTAAATGAATGGGTTAAACAGTTAAATTTTTATATACTCATTTACTCACATGCTGAACAACGTGAATAAACTTTATTTTATTTTATTTTATTTATTTATTTATTATTTATTTATTTACTTATTTTTTTTATGTAGGAGGGACACTGGCCAAGGGCAACAAAAATCCAATAAATAAAAAAAGCCCACTGAGATGCCAGTTCCATAAAACGGTCCAAAGCGGCAGTCAAAAATTGAAGGATAAGTGTCTTGAAACCTCTCTCTTGAAGGAATTCAAGTCATAGGAAGGTGAAAATAAAGAAGCAGGCAGGGAGTTCCAGAGTTTACCAGAGAAAGGGATGAATGGTTGAGAATACTGGTTAACTCTTGCATTAGAGAGGTGGACAGAAGAGGGGAGAGAGAAAGAAGAAAGTCTTGTGCAGCGAGGCTGTGGGAGGAGGGGAGGCATGCAGTTAGCAAGATCAGAAGAGCAGTTAGCATGAAAATAGCGGTAGAAGACAGCTAGAGATGCAACATTGCGGCGATAAGAGAGAGGCTGAAGACAGTTTGAGGAGAGGAGTTGATGAGACGAAAAACTTTTGATTCCACCCTGTCTAGAAGAGCGGTATGAGTGGAACCCCCCAGACATGTGAAGCATACTCCATACATGGATGGATAAGGCCCTTGTACAGAGTTAGCAGCTGGGGTGGTAAGAAAAACTGGCGGAGACGTCTCAGAAAGCCTAATTTCATAGAAGCAGTTTTAGCTAGGGATGAGATGTGAAATTTCTAATTCAGATTATAAGTGAAGGACAGACCGAGGATGTTCAGTGTAGAAGAGGGGGATAGTTGAATGTCATTGAAGAAGAGGGGATAGTTGTCTGGAAGGTTGTGTTGAGTTGATAGATGGAGGAATTGAGTTTTTGAGGCATTGAACAATACCAAGTTTGCTCTGCCCCAATCAGAAATTTTAGAAAGATCAGAAGTCAGGCATTCTGTGGCTTCCCTGCGTGAAATGTTTACTTCCTGAATGGTTGGACGTCTATGAAAAGACGTGAAAAAGTGCGGGGTGGTATCATCAGTGTAAGAGTGGATAGGACAAGAAGTTTGGTATAAAAGGTTATTGATGAATAATAAGAAGGGAGTGGGTAACAGGACAGAACCCTGAGGAACACCACTGTTAATAGATTTAGGAGAAGAACAATGACCGTCTACCACAGCAGCAATAGAACGGTCAGAAAGGAAACTTGAGATGATGTTACAGAGAGAAGTATAGAAGCTGTAGGAGCATAGTTTGGAAATCAAAGCTTTGTGCCTGACTCTATCAAAAGCTTTTGATATACTCGTATCCAACGCAACAGCAAAAGTTTCACCAAAATCTCTAAAAGAGGATGACCAAGACTCAGTAAGGAAAGCCAGAAGATTACCAGTAGAGCGGCCTTGACGGAACCCATACTAGCGATCAGATAGAAGATTGTGAAGTGATAGATGTTTAAGAATCTTCCTGTTGAGGATAGATTCAAAAACTTTAGATAGGCAGGAAACTAAAGCAATAGGACGGAAGTTTTAGGGATTAGAACGGTCACCCTTTTTAGGAACAGGCTGAATGTAGGCAAACTTCCAGCAAGAAGGAAAGCCAGATGTTGACAGAAAGAACTGAAAGAGTTTGACTAAGCAAGATGCAAGCACGAAGGCACAGTTTCAGAGAACGATAGGAGAGACCCCATCAGGTCCATAAGCCTTCTGAGGGTTTAGGCCAGTGAGGGCATGGAAAACATCGTTGCGAAGAATTTTAATAGGCAGCATGAAGTGGTCAGAGGGTGGAGGAGAGGGAGGAACAAGCCCAGAATCGTCCAAGGTAGAGTTTTTAGCAAAGGTTTGAGGGAAGAGTTCAGCTTTAGAGATAGATGTGATGGCAGTGGTGCCATCTGGTTAAATAAAGGAGGGAAAGAAGAAGAAGCAAAGTTATTGGAGATATTTTTGGCTAGATGCCATAAGGTACGAGGGGAGTTAGATCTTGAAAGATTTTGACATTTTCTGTTAATGAAGGAATTTTTGGCTAGCTGAAGAACAGACTTGGCATGGTTCTGGGCAGAAATATAAAGTGAATGAGATTCTGGTGATGGAAGGCTTAAGTACCTTTTGTGGGCTACCTCTCTATCATGTATAGCATGAGAACAAACCGTGTTTAACCAAGGTTTGGAAGGTTTAGGTCGAGAAAAAGAGCAAGGAATATACGCCTCCATGTCAGACACTATCACCTCTGTTATGCGCTCGGCACACAAAGACGGGTCTCTGACACGGAAGCAGTAGCCATTCCAAGGAAAATCAGCAAAATACCTCCTCAGGTCCCCCCAACCAGCACAAGCAAAATGCCAGAGGCACCTTCGCTTAGAGGGATCCTGAGGAGGGACTGGAGCAATAGGACAAGATACAGATATGGGATTGTGGACGGAGGAGCCCAATGGAGAAGATAGGGTGACAGCATAAGGAGAAGGATTAGAGGTCAGGAAAAGGTCAAGAATGTTGGGCGTATCTCCAAGACGGTCAGGAATACGAGTATGGTGCTGCACCAATTGCTCTAGGTCATGGAGGACAGCAAAGTTGAAGACTAGTTCACCAGGATGGTCAGTGAAGGGAGAGGAAAGCCAAAGCTGGTGGTGAACATTGAAGTCTCCAAGAATGGAGATCTCTGCAAAAGGGAAGAGAGTCAGAATGTGCTTCACTTTGGAAGTTAAGTAGTCAAAGAATTTCTTATAATCAGAGGAGCTAGGTGAGAGGTATACAGCACAGATAAATTTAGTTTGTGAGTGACTCTGTAGTCGTAGCCAGATGGTGAAAAATTCGGAATATTCAAGAGCGTGGGTACGAGAGCAGGTTAAATTGTTGCGCACATAAACGCAACATCCAGCTTTGGATCGAAAATGATGATAGAGAAAGTAGGAGGGAACAGAAAAGGGGATACTTTCAGTTGCCTCAGACACCTGAGTTTCAGTGAAGAAAAGATGAGGTTTAGAAAAGGAGAGGTGGCGTTCTACAGATTGAAAATTGGATATTAGACCACGAATGTTGCAGAAGTTAATGAAGAAAAAGTTGAGGGGGGTGTCAAGACACTTAGGCTCGTCGTCAGAAGGGCAGTCCGACTTGGGAACATTTGTGGTCCCCTCCCCAGATGGGGACTGCGAGGCTGGTGTAGGAGTCGCCATGAATTTTGAAATTTTGAGTGAAGGTTGTGTTATTAGGTGCTTGTAGTTTTGTGTGGAGAAAGAGAGTTGTCTTTAGAGGGCAGGCTGTGACTGCCCCTTGTGTTGTGAGACACAAAGGGAAACGTTCGGTGAGGTCGCAGCTGGGTTTAATGATAAGTTCACAGCACCCCTTGATCCAGTGCTTTAGACTTCACTGGAAGTAATTATCGTTTCGGCAGGTGCCTACTGCCGAAACGGTAGGTGTTGAAGGTGACCTTTGCCTTGCAGAGTTTGCACAAGATTATTCCCTTGTAGACCACGTTGTCCCTCTCCATAACCCACTTCTTGGAGACAACAGGAGCATATAAATTTTTCCAGATGGGGCCATGGGTTGCCGAAGTCTTGGTCCTCCACCACTGCTATCTCTTCCTCCTCTGAGTCTTAGTCTCTAACTGTATAGTAGTGTCCAACACTTCTTCTGGCTGCCCCTGGTCCTGAGCCAAAGCATCGTAAGCATGGAGGGAGGTGGCACTGGATATACTAGACTGCTGGGCAGCTTGGCCGGCGTCGCTACACTTGACTACGCATAGCCATATCGATGGCGTGGTGTTGGGTTCTGTGTGGGTGACAAAACCCTAAACTTTCAGGCTTTCCTTAACATTAAATGAGTTTAATTATAATTTCATACTCAGTGAGTCACAGTAATGTTTAAATTGACAATATAAATGCAAAGAGTTAACTTACTTAAGGCACTGGAAATGTTCAAAAGATTTTGATAGAGTCTGGCACAAAGCTTTGATTTCAAACTACCCTCCTATGGCTTCTCTCCTTCTCTCTGTAACTTCATCTCAAGCTTCCTTTCTGACCGTTCTATTGCTGCTGTGGTAGACGGTCACTGTTCTTCTCCTAAATCTATAAACAGTGGTGTTCCTTAGGGTTCTGTCCTGTCACCCACTCTCTTCTTATTATTCATTAATGATCTTCTAAACCAAACTTCTTGTCCTATCCACTCCTACGCTGATGATACCACCCTGCACTTTTCCACGTCTTTTCATAGACGTCCAATCCTTCAGGAGGTAAACATTTCATGCAGGGAAGCCACAGAACGCTTGACTTCTGATCTTTCTAGAATTTCTAATTGGGGCAGAGCAAACTTGGTATTGTTCAATGCCTCAAAAACTCAATTCCTCCATCTATCAACTCGACACAACCTTCCAAACAACTATCCCCTCTTCTTCTATGACACTCAACTGTCCCCCCTCTTTTACACTGAACATCCTTGGTCTGTCCTTTACTTATAATCTGAACACATCTCATCTCTAGCTAAAACAGCTTCTATGAAGTTAGGTGTCCTGAGACGCCTCCGCCAGTTTTTCTCAACCCCTCAGCTGCTAACTCTGTACAAGGGCCTTATCCGTCCATGTATGGAGTATGCTTCACATGTCTGGGGAGGTTTTCAAAAGCTTTTCGTCTCATCAACTCCTCTCCTCTAACTGACTGTCTTCAGTCCCTCTCTCACCGCCGCAATGTTGCATCTCTAGCTGTCTTCTACTGCTATTTTCATGCTAACTGCTCTTCTGATCTTGCTAACTGCATGCCTCCCCTCCCGTGGCCTCGCTGCACAAGACTTTTTTCTTTCTCTCACCCTTATTCTGTCCTCCTCTCTAACGCAAGAATTAACCAGTACTCTCAATCATTCATTGTTACTGTATGTAAAGCGTATGTACCTCATGTCATTATTCCTCAGCATATACTCGTATAAGTGAAATGTTCAATAGTTTTCTATTTGCATGAAAACGTGTAATATGTGTAAGTATCAGTATTTAATGCTATATTAAGCACCGAAGCCGATGCTCACTTGTTAGTAGTGTGGGGTTAACCTGCTAGTCGCCTGCGGGCATCACTCACGGCCAAGTCGCGCTCAGACAAAGACGGGCAGGATGGTGACCGAGGTAAATACTTCAATTTTGTAGTAAAAACTGATTGTCATAGTACCAAGTTAATTGCATGTATTGTTAATGAATATTGTAATGTGTTGAAAGTGTTTAATATCAGTGTATAATGTTATTTTGTAAGAAATTGAGACCGAGAACTTGTTCGCAGTTCTTACGGTCATGCCTACCTCATCAATAAACGTGTCAGGGAGAACTGCCTTTCCTCGACCTTACGATGATGGGTGTGATCAGTAAAACAGATCACCTGAGAGCCAATTGATGCCCAGCCGGTGCGGCTACATTCATCCCTTTCTCTGGTAAACTCTGGAACTCCCTGCCTGCTTCTGTATTTCCACCTTCCTATGACTTGAATTCCTTCAAGAGGGAGGTTTCAAGACACTTATTCATCAATTTTTGACCACTGCTTTGACCCTTTTATGGGACTGGCATTTCGGTGGGCATTTTTTTTTTTTTTTATTGGATTTTTGTCGCCCTTGGCCAGTGTCCTTCCTACATAAAAAAAAAAAAAAAACAGTTGACACAGCAGACTGGCTAGAGGTGTGGAGGAGGACTGGAAGAGGCGTGCGCTGGGCAGCAGCAGCACTGCAAAGTTACCAACAAAAAAGTTCGTAAGGCAGTAGCATAAGAAAAAAAAGAAAAAGAAAAAAAAGGCGTTAAATCATAGGTGAATATTTTGAAATATGGCGCTAAATGGGACAAGAAAGGGCGCTGGTTATGGAATAAGAAACGTAAATGTTTGGTGCTAGTTTATTATTATTATTATGAAAATCGCTAGATTTAGTGTCAAAAGCGTTAAGTTGGCAACACTAGGCCTGCGCTTCTTGTTGCCAACTTTACTTTACGCGGTGGCTAGCGTGTTGGTTATTATTAGTTGGTATGTACATACATCTCACCAATTTCAATATGAAATCACTATGGTAATATTCTAGAGACCTTTTTTCCCCGTTATTACTGATTGTTGTAGTTCCATTCTTTCGCAGACACATTTGAATAGTGTTTCGTGGTTACAGGGTAGGTGGGATTTTCCCCACCTCTATTACGTTTTCCGTCTATTCAAATGTGTCTGCGAAAGAATGGAACTAAAACAACCAATAGTAATGGATGGAAAGGGCTCTAGAATATTATCACCAATTTTTCCAGATTGATTTTAATACTCTTGTCAACCAATCTCGTAATCACAAGCACAAGACACCATACCCTGATTCCAAACTAACTATAGTAGTTGACAGCTAAGAAACATTTCTAGTATAGTTTTGAAAACTCTTGAAAACAATGTTTTCATTGCATACATTTGCAGCATACCTAGAACTTCTTGATCTTGTGCATCAAGCTGAGGAGGTGAGGCTTCCCAGAGTTCTTCCCAAAGACACGCATACTCTGTTCACATGCCTCTCTGAGCAGAGGCTCTCATGTGCCTGTACACTCCAACTATTAGAGATTAGAGAATGTACAATCCCTAACTACAAATAGAAAAATTATAAATAAAAAAATAGATAAGTAAATGAATAATTAAATAAATAAATGAATAAATAAATAAATAAATAAATATATATATATATATATATATATATATATATATATATATATATATATATATATATATATATATATATATATATATATATATATATTGTTCCAAGGGGGGGGGGGTGCGGTGGCTGACGTTGGTAGCACTGTGTCGCGAGTAGTAAAGATGGGCGCTGAAAGCACTGAATTCAGTAAGGAGTGAGCTGGTAGTCGGGATGAGACTGGAGGCAGGAAACACTGTGATTGGCCCGAAGAGCAGCAGCACGCCGGCCAGTCACGAAGGGGCCAACGTTATATAAGGGGGCTGTGGCAGTCCGCAAGACAGACCACTTACACAACATACCTTTTAAACTCTAGCGAAGAACCACAAGACGGCTCGGCAATTCTAGTAAAGGAGCACCTGAAACACAGAATAAAAGATAAATACGACACAGACATAATACTGTTACATAATCGCATAGTATAGCTTGTGGGAGTAGGAAAAAAACGGAAGGTGAGAGAGAAAGAGAGAACGGATGTTCTGTAGGGAGGACTATATTTACTCAAAGAGATAAGTTTCATTATTTTATTATACAGTGAGATGCATTATTCATTTGAGATGAAGGGAGGAGAATAGGTTACATTATTATTTTAGTTATTCCAAGAAGTGATTGTTTTGTTAATTTAGTTTTTCCTTAATGTGTAAAGGCATAGATACTTAAGAAACTTGAGTATTATTTTCTACATTTGTAATAAGAGTAAGGAAAATTTGTGAATAAACCAGACTTAGGTAAAGATTGTTTCCTTGACGACCTCCAGGTTCCCTTAAGTGACTTAAAAGACGCTCACGTATGTGGGTTTGGGCTATGACCATAGGAGAGGGAAATGATCTATTCACCCTAGCTAGAGTGCTTGGGAAAGTCTCTGAGAGTCGCAGAACGGCAAAAGGCAAGGTAGAGTGCTTCGCGCATTCCCTGAGAGGCCTATCCCGCCGTAGTGGCGTGCACCGATCCAGAGGAGTTACGACGTCGGGGGTACACTGCTGTCTGTCTTCCCCGTACGCTGAGACGGTGGTCAACAGCAGCCGGTGGTGGTGGTGGCTACTAGGCTCCACTCCCCACCCCTCCCCCTGGCATTGTAACACTGGTGTCAGGAGTGGGATCAAGTGGACGCTGCTGCCGGTGTAGTGCCCATGGAAGGAGCCAAGGATATGTAGTGCCCAGGATTTACCACAGCGACTCTGAAGGACATACAGTGCCCAGGATTTACCGGGAGTGCCCAGGATGTACCGTGTCAGTGCGTGAAGTGTTAAGTGACGCCAGAACACGTAAGGCAGCAGGGACAGGACAGTTAATGAGTCTAGAGTGAAAGAAACTGTGACTGACCGAGTAGCGAAAATGGCCAACCCAGAGGAAAAACTGGTCCTCATACTGGAAAAGTTGGAAGCTCTGGACACTAGTGTTCAGGAACAACTTGGTACTGTGAGTGTTGGAATTGCACGTTTGGAAAATTACATCGGGGAAAGTACTCAAAGGGTGCTGGACGAAGCAAAGTCTTTCACTGTGGAACAGTGTAAGGAAGTGGAAGACAAAGTTAGTGAACTGGAAAGTAAAGTGGACAGTGCTGTGAGTGACCTGAAAGACTATGTGAGGCAAGAGTTGGCTGTAGTAAACGCCAACTCGTCAAGAGGAAAGGCTGGTAAGGTGAAAAGTGAACCTCCCAGTGAGAACAGTGCACCTCCTAGTGATAAAAGTGACAGTGAGGGGGAAGAATGGCCAGTATGTGGTGGGGCTGCACCTGTGAGCTTCAAGCCTCTGTCACCACCAAATTCTTGTCCCTCCTCCCCTTCGCCACCCGGTAGTGTTGCCAGTTCCACTCGCCGTCGGCGTCACAGGCTGCCAAGGCAAAGGCTTCAAGAGTTTGACGGTTCTGTCTCCTGGGAAGCCTATCGAGCCCAGTTCGAACTCTTGGCTAGTGCTCGGGGCTGGGACAGAACTGAGAGAGCCTTGCAGCTGGTGGGGGCACTGAAGGGACCAGCACTGGAGGTGTTGAACCAGTTACCAGCCTCTGATCATGCCTCGTACCGTAAAGTGGTTGCCGCCCTGGAGAGAAGGTATGGACACCAGCACCAAACAGAAGTGTACCGCGCAAGATTCAGGGGCAGGACAAGAGGTTCAGGTGAATCTTTAACTAACCTCGCGCAGGACCTGGAGGTGCTAGTAAGAAGGGCGTATCCGGGAGCGAGTGAAGACATGGTGCAGGTTCTGCTGCGGGATCAGTTTGTGGACGCGGTGGATAATGTGCAGATCCGTGTCTACATCCAGCAGGCTCATGTACAATCTCTACAAGAGGCTCTAGCCAGGGGTCTGGAACTGGAATCAATCCTGCGCAGTATTCCCCGGAAAATGACTTCTTACCCTGACACGCAAGCACCATTCAGGGCCAGGAGGGGGCGCAGGTCTCCCCCCTCGACGTCACAGTCCCCACCTCCAGGAGAGTTTCGAGGGAACTGCTTTGGGTGCGGACAGCCAGGCCACAGCAAGAGATACTGTCCTCAGAAGAATCAGGGAAAGAGTGCATCTGGACAGTATCAGTACCGCCCTTGCTGTTGGCACTGCGGGAAGGAGCATTTAGCTAGCTCCTGCCCCACCGCTCCACCGACTGTCACGGCACAGGATAAGGGAAACTCTGCCGGGCTGGAAGGAGGGGCCCTGAACCAGCCGTCACCCAAGAGGCCCCAGTCCATCTAAAGTGCCGCACTTCGGGCTCCCATTCCGTGCAGGTACAGGGACAGGTGGACAATAAACCCTGTAACTTGACGGTGGATACGGGAGCGGAGCGCACTTTCCTGCGAGAGGACACGGTGGCGGCCGACCTTGAACCCTCAGGACAGCAGCTGAGTGGCGTGACGGGCCATTGTATGCAGCTGAAGGGTCCAGTGCAGGCAAAGGTTACTGTTGGGGATGTGGATGAAACCCTGCCAGTTTATGTGGCTGACCTTGAGGAGAACCTTCTAGGCCTGGATTACCTGAAGGAGAGTAAGGCGGTACTGGACTTCGGGGACATGACAATGGGGATCGGTAACAGGAAGGTGCCGCTGCTGGAGGGAGGCAGTGACGTGCGAGTGTTGACGGCATGTGCCACTCGCATTCCCCCCATGTCCGAAGCCAGTCTCCGCTGCCGTCTTAGCAGGATGATGGAGGGTGAAGGCCTGGTCAGTCCATCCTCACAGCAATCTCTGCCCGAAGGAGTAATCGTCGGCCGGACTCTAGTACCACCAGAACAGGAAGAAGTACGGGTGGTTGTTGCCAATCTTTCCTCCGAGCCACGGGATGTACGGGAAGGTGCGTTGATGGGTACGTGTGAAGTGGTGCAACGAGAAAAGAGTACAGAGGTCATGCCCAGTGGTCCGCGGGTCTGTGACACGGAGGTCCCCTCACACCTGCAGGATTTATGGCAGCGGAGTGTTGTCTGCCTAACGGAGGAGCAGGCTGGGGAGGTAGGGCAGTTGCTGTCACGATATGCGGACGTCTTCTCCAAAGGGGACCACGACCTGGGTTGTACAGATCTCGTTAAACACCACATCCACACGGGAGACGCTAGGCCCATCAAGACCCCACCTAGAAGGATCGCACCTGCTCGGAGGATCGAGATGGAAAAGGCAGTGGAGGAGTTAAAGGCTCAGGAAGTGATTGAAAAATCGTCGAGCCCATGGTCATCTGCCGTGGTTCTGGTGCGGAAGAAGGATGGTACGTCACGTTGCTGTGTGGATTACCGTTCTTTAAATGCTGTGACAACCAAGGACTCTTACCCACTGCCAAGGATTGACGATACGCTGGACTCTTTGGCTGGTGCATGTTGGTTTTCTACCCTTGATTTGAAATCTGGGTACCACCAAGTAGAAATGGCAGAGGAGGATAAACCAAAGACAGCGTTCACTTATGGACAAGGACTGTGGCAGTTTCGTGTGATGAGCTTTGGTCTAGTGAACGCACCAGCGACGTTCGAGCGGTTAATGGAGCGAGTTTTGGATGGTCTGTTGTGGAAAAGTGCCCTGGTGTATCTGGATGATGTGTTAGTTTATGGAAGCACGTTTGAAAAGGCACTCGAGAGACTGGAAACTGTGTTGGACAGGTTTAGAACTGTGAACTTGAAACTGAGCCCAAAAAAATGCTGCCTGTTCCAAAAGGAGGTACCTTTTCTAGGACATGTGGTCAGTGGCGATGGAGTTAGAACGGACCCTGGAAAAGTGGAGGCGATAAGTGAGTGGACGAGGCCACAAAATGTTCGTGAAGTGCGAGGGTTTCTGGGGCTGTGTGCATACTATCGTCGTTTTGTGAAGGGATTCTCACAGTCTACCGCTCCACTGCACCACCTTACTAGAAAAGGCGCCAGGTTCCTGTGGGATGACGAGTGCCAGGAAGCGTTTCAACAGCTCAAAGAGGCGCTCGTGAGTGCTCCAGTGCTGCCATACCCCGATCCGGCAAAGCCGTACATCTTGGACTGTGACGCGAGTGCTGAGGGTGTGGGTGCTGTCCTGTCCCAGTTGAAAGACGGACAGGAGCGAGTGGTCTCGTACTTCAGTCACAAGTTCACTGCCCCGGAAAGGAACTATTGTGTGACGCGAAAAGAGCTCTTGGCTGTGATTAAGAGCGTAGACCACTTCCACCCCTACCTTTACGGGGCTAAGTTCACCGTCCGGACAGATCATGCTGCTCTCAAGTGGTTGAAGACCCTCAAGAACCCTGAGGGACAGCTTGCTAGGTGGATCGGCAAGCTGGAGCAGCATGATTACACCATAGAGCACCGACCAGGGCGAGTACACAGTAACGCAGACAGTCTCAGCCGTCGCCCATGTTCTCAGGCGTGTGCACACTGTCAGAGGCGTGAAGCTGACCAGGATTTGGTGTGTAACAGAGGGACTCTTACTGCTAATTCCAGCAAGTGGATACAGGACCTTATTCAGGCCCAGAGAGAGGACGCTGATGTCGGGCCTATAGTGGAAATGCTGGAGGAAGACAGTGAGAGACCCCCTTGGGAATGGGTGGCTGCGTTTAGCCCTGAGACTAAGTTACTGTGGAAAGAATGGGATGTGTTGAGAATGTCCGAGGGTGTACTACAAAGGCAGTGGCAGACCAGTGATGGGAAGGTAAAGTTCTGGCAGTTAGTGGTTCCTAAGCAGAAAAGGGCAGAGCTATTGAAAGAGGCTCATGCAGGAAAGAGCAGTGGCCACTTTGGTGTGAGAAAGACACTCGGGCGATTACGTCAGCGTGCGTATTGGATGAAGATGAGACAGGACGTTCAAGAGTGGTGCAAAGCGTGCGACGTGTGCTGTGCTAAGATGGGCCCTGGCAGGCGTAAGATTGCGCCACTTCAGCTCTATCAGGTAGGGGCGCCCATGGAGAGGGTGGCAGTGGACATAGTCGGCCCTTTACCCTGTACTGCGCGGGGCAATCGCTTTGTGTGAGTAGCCATGGACTATTTCACAAAGTGGCCGGAAGCCTACCCTCTCCCTAACCATGAAGCCTCTACGGTAGCCGAGGTGCTAGTAAGCGAGTACTTCTCCCGTTTTGGTGTTCCTGAGGAGCTGCACTCTGACCAGGGAAGAGAGTTTGAGTCAGCAGTCTTCAAAGAGTACTGTCAGCTCCTCGGCATACGGAAGACTCGCACCACTCCCCTCAGGCCGCAGTCGGATGGGATGGTAGAGCGCTTCAACCGCACACTGGCACAGGAGCTGGCGAAATCTTGCCAACCGGATCAAGGAGACTGGGACCAGCGGTTACCCCTGCTCCTCATGGCCTACCGGTCGGCAGAACACGAAGCGACTGGGTATTCCCCTTTCCGGTTGATGTGTGGAAGGGAGATGCGGCTGCCAATAGATGTGGTGACTGGAAGCCCCCCGGATGAGGAATTGCCCACTAATGTGACCCCCTATGTTACGGATTTGCAAGACCGGCTCAGGGAGGTTCACCACCAAGTCCGGGGTAATCTGCGGATTGCTGGAGGGGCAATGAGAGACCGCTACAACGCCCGGGCTTCCTTCCCACCGTTCCGGGTGGGGCAGTTGGTGTGGCTACACAATCCTCGGAGACGGAAGGGGTTGTCTCCAAAGCTGCAGAGTCCCTGGGAGGGGCCCTACACCGTGGAGGACCGCATCACGGACGTTGCGTTCCGGATTCGTCGAGGACCCCGGACCAGACCAATGGTGGTGCATGCGGACCGCCTCTGGAGGTACTATGGCCCGGGTACTTTCACCTGGGGAGGACTAGAAGACGCTGAGGCTTCCAACTCTGATGAGGAGTTGGGTTGTTCTTCTCCAATGGCCATGACTGATGATGACGTTGAGTACGCTACTGAGGAGCCGCCTGGGGAAGTACCGGCTCCCTTGGAAAGTCCCTTGGCTGGAAGAGAAGACGACACCATCAACCAGAGGACTGGAGCTGTGGATGGTACCAACCAGGAACAGGAGACTGTGGAAGAAGGTCGACCGCGAAGGACCTACCGGGCGCCTAGATGGACCACAGATTATGTAATGGGGGATTCTGAGATTATACATGTCTAAGTTAGAATATGTGAGCGAGGACGCTCAGTTTTCAAAGGGGAGGGCAGTGTTACATAATCGCATAGTATAGCTTGTGGGAGTAGGAAAAAAACGGAAGGTGAGAGAGAAAGAGAGAACGGATGTTCTGTAGGGAGGACTATATTTACTCAAAGAGATAAGTTTCATTATTTTATTATACAGTGAGATGCATTATTCATTTGAGATGAAGGGAGGAGAATAGGTTACATTATTATTTTAGTTATTCCAAGAAGTGATTGTTTTGTTAATTTAGTTTTTCCTTAATGTGTAAAGGCATAGATACTTAAGAAACTTGAGTATTATTTTCTACATTTGTAATAAGAGTAAGGAAAATTTGTGAATAAACCAGACTTAGGAAAAGATTGTTTCCTTGACGACCTCCAGGTTCCCTTAAGTGACTTAAAAGACGCTCACGTATGTGGGTTTGGGCTATGACCATAGGAGAGGGAAATGATCTATTCACCCTAGCTAGAGTGCTTGGGAAAGTCTCTTGAGAGTCGCAGAACGGCAAAAGGCAAGGTAGAGTGCTTCGCGCATTCCCTGAGAGGCCTATCCCGCCGTAGTGGCGTGCACCGATCCAGAGGAGTTACGACGTCGGGGGTACACTGCTGTCTGTCTTCCCCATACGCTGAGACGGTGGTCAACAGCAGCCGGTGGTGGTGGTGGCTACTAGGCTCCACTCCCCACCCCTCCCCCTGGCATTGTAACAATACTACCAACAATTGAAAACACAACAGGCCCCATTAACATAGCTACAAGCTATCTACTCCCAAGAAGACCTTTCCTACCAATCGCAGACTTTCACAATATAGCATCAGAAACTTTCCCAACATATATAATAGGAGATTTAAATGCCCACCATCCAACAATCGGAAAAAAAAAAAAAATAGAAACAGCGTCGGCAGATCCTTAAAAATGCTCATCGATTACAATAAACTCACACATTTGGCTCCAGACTTTCCTACATTCTTATCACGAAACACAACAGCAACACCAGACATAATACTTGCAAACAAGACTTTCTTCTTTCTCTCACCCCTATTCTGTCCACCTCTCTAACGCAAGAGTTAACCAGTATTCTCAATCATTCATCCCTTTCTCTGGTAAACTCTGGAACTCCCTGCCTGCTTCTGTATTTCCACCTTCCTATGACTTGAATTCCTTCAAGAGGGAGGTTTCAAGACACTTATTCATCAATTTTTGACCACTGCTTTGACCCTTTTGTGGGACTGGCATTTCAGTGGGTATTTTTCTTTTTTTTTTTATTGGATTTTTGTTGCCCTTGGCCAGTGTCCTTCCTACATAAAAAAGAAAAAAGAAAATACCATAACATTAATATAACACAAGGTCCAACAACTCCATCAGATCACCTGCCGATACTCATAAACATCACATCACACCCCATACGAACACCAACACCACCTACATACATAAAAAAAAAAAAAAAAAAAAAAAAAAAATACGATGAATTAAAAAAAAAAAAAAAACACTAAAAAGAACAAGTAACATGAACACAGACCCATATATGACACAGCACACACTTGATACATCAATGAAACAATGGTTAGATGCAATAACAACATCGGTGAAACAAAATATACCATTATCCACACACAAAAACACTTATCAAACCAATTTATATCCAAAAAATCAAATAACTGCAATGGTGGGCAAAACAACTATTAGAAAATAGTCCCAAATATGGTTGGACTTATACATCATACACCGCTTACAAAACCCTCAAACAAAACATAATAAAAGAATGCAAAGAACAGAACAAAATGAACCGGGAAAACAATTTTTTAAAAAATTAACAAACTTTACACTGACCCACAAAAATTCTGGCAAAATATAAAAATACTTAAAGATAGCCAAACTAATACTAAGACCATATAAAAATATACAGAGTTAAAAAAAAAAGGAAGAAATATTTAGAGACATTGGGAGTAATGTCTTCAGAATAAGCCGTACAGAAAGCCTACAATATGATGCAGACACGGAACTTCTGATTAATAACTACCTCGAATACAACAAAGATCAAATAATACCTAATTCGCAAGGAAACCCAGACAATCTATCCAATACCACTTACTACACAGCTCTCATTACATCACAAGAAATAAAACTAAAAAATAAAACGATTAAAAAACAACACACCTGGGGAAACAAAAATAAATAAAAACAATATTACAAAACTTACCAGATAACGTGCTCGGAATACTTACCAAACTTTTCAACATCGCTTTCTCTATGGGATACTTTCCGAAGCCATTTAAGCATACCAAAATCATACTCATTCCAAAACAGAACAAACCATCAACTGACGCAATTAACTATCGCCCAATTTCACTCCTAGAAGTACCCGGAAAATTTTTTGAGAAAATCATTAACAAAAGAACCAGAATATTTCTTAAAATCAATAAAATCTTACCAGACTCCTAACATGGTTTCAGGACAGCAAGATCAACTGACACAGCAATAGCAGTATCAATATAACTAATATCAAAAGCGCTTTCGCATAAAAAAAAAATAAATAAAATAAAATAAAAAAATAAAAATTGCATTGCACTAAGGGACATCTCAAAGGCGTTCAATAAAGTATGGCAAAATGGATTAAAGTTTAAATTAAGCCAAATAAAATTACACAGTATTCTTAACAAGCTATTATGCAGCTTTTTAGACAACCAGATAGCCTCAATATCCTTAAAAAAATACTCAGGACCACCATTCCAGCTACACAGCGGGATACCACAAAGCAGTAGTATTTCATCCACACTCTACACCATCTATACCCCTGACATTCCGGCATCAATCACAGACAGCACAAATATACAATACGCAGATGACATCACACAAATAATCACATACGCAGGCAAATAAAAAAAGATGTTAGCAAAAATGACGGAAAGATAAATAAAAAAAAACATCAACAATTACGAAAAAAAAAAAAAAAAATGGAAAATCAAAGCACACAAAAATTCACACTATTGCCCATAACAATGATATAAATGGAACCAGTAACCATAGATGGGAAGAACATACACTGCACAAAAGACGCTAAAATTTTCGGGCTTAAACTGGGAGTAAATGGATACACAAAACATATAAAATACATCACGAATAAAGCACAAATAGCCTTAAACACCATGAGGAGATTCAAATTCTTAGACACCAACACCAAACTACATCTTGCTAAAGCGTGTGTACTACCAATATTGACATACCCGGCCTACGTTCTGAAAGCTCTATCAAATTTTCAGATACTAAAACTACAAAGAAAACAAAACGAAGCACTTCGCTTTGCCTATAATGAAAAATATCTATTCACCAAGAATACAGAAGAACTACATACACATGCTAAAATAGAACCAATTAACAAAACACTACACACAAGGGGTAATAACATCAAACACAAAATGATAAACACTCTCAAAGACACAACCTACACAACAACAATACACGGACACGAACAAGGAGTAGAACACACTTGGTTAAAAAAAAAATAAATAAATAAATAAAAAAATAAACAAAATATCAAAGCAACCTCCGAGACGGCAATTTACAGGATAAAACAGCACTTCTCATACTTCCACTAACTTCCAAGTCCACTATATAAAAATAAAGATGAACAAATAACAAATACACAAATAAACATAACTCACTCAACATGACGGCTATTCCGTCTTCTTTCACTTTACCACTTCCTTCATAACTTCACCCACTTCTCATCTTCTACTGTAGCCGCACCGGCTGGGCATCAATTGGCTCTCAGGTGATCTGTTTTACTGATCACACCCATCATCGTAGGGTTGAGGAAAGGCAGTTCTCTCTCTGACGTTTATTGATGAGGTAGGCATGACCGTAAGAACTGCGAACAAGTTCTCGGTCTCAATTTCTTACAAAATAACATTATACACGGATATTAAACACTTTCAACATATTACAATATTCATTAACAATACATGCAATTGACTTGGCACTATGACAATCAGTTTTTACTACAAAATTAAAGTATTTACCTCGGTCACCATCCTGCCTGTCTTTGTCTGAGCGCGACTTGGCCGTGAGTGATGCCCGCAGGCGACTAGCAGGTTAACCCCACACTCCTAACAAGTGAGTATCGGCTTCGATGCTTACTATAGCATTAAATACTGATACTCACACATATTACATGTTTTCATGCAAATAGAAAACTATTGAACATTTCACTTATATATGCCGAGGAATAATCATATGAGGTACATACGCTTTACATACAGTAACATGGCTCCCCTAAATTGTGTAACAATTTACCTTAAATTAAAATTAGTATGTACCTTAAAACTAGGATTAGCACATAATATGTTTTGTTACACTGGCTCCTTGGCGGGGATGCTCCGGTCTATTATTATGCATTACCTTCTAACAGCAATACTAGACTATGTATTGGCCTCTCTATGATGGTCCTGTTTGCCTTTGTGCGTCTTCCCTGGTTGCCGAGATTACAGTCTGAAACCAGGACCTTAACCTTTCTTACTAGGCCATCATGATCAGGAGACACTTCTGTTACTCTTCCCAGTTTCCACTGGTTCCTTGCTAAATTCTGATCTTTGATGATAACTATGTCATTTACACTGAGATTCCTCTTTGGTGTTGTCCACTTATTTCTAAGTTGTAGGAATTGCACATACTCCTTTTTCCACCTAGACCAGAACTGGTTGGCCAGGTATTGTGCTCTGCGCCATCTCTTTATGCAGTACAGGTCCTTCTTAATGAAAATGCTTGGAGGAGGCAGTACTACCTTTGTTTTCATAGTTAACAAATTACTGGGTGTCAACGGTGTAGGACTTTCTGGGGAGTTAAAATGGTCCACAGTTAGGGGACGACCATTAACTATATTTTCTGCTTCAACTAGGAAGGTTCTCAGATCTTGGTCATCTAACTGGGTACCATGCTGATCAAGTAACACAGAGAGTACATTTCTCACTGTGCGTATCTGCCTCTCCCAAACACCTCCCATGTGACTGGAATTGGGTACATTCATGTTAGAAACAATCCAGTCACACTGATCTTTCATGAGTTCTTGTCTGACTTTATTGTTATTTAATTCTTTCAAGCATTTCTCATACTCTGATTTGGCTCCTACAAAGTTAGTTCCTTGGTCACATCTCAACTGTCTTATGGGCCCTCTTCGTCCTACAAAGCGACGGTATGCACTTAGGGAGGAACTTCTATCCATGCTGTTGGCTGTCTCTACATGCCATGCAAGTAAAGAGCACTCCATATCTTTTAAGCTCTTTACGCCCCTCTTTGACATAGAAAGGGCCAAAGAAATCTACTGCTGAGTATGTAAAAGGAGGTGATGGTTCTAGTCTGTCAATAGGCAGGTCTGCCATCTTCTGTCCCTGTGTTGTACTTCTAACTTTACGACAGATAATGCACTTTGAAATGTGCCTTGATACTAGGGATGATCCTCCTACTATCCAGTATCCACATGATCTGATTTCATTTAAAGTTATGCCTCTGCCTTGATGATTTGTCCTTTTGTGATGGTGGCATATTATCAGCTGGGTTATGTGAGATGTTTTGGGGAGGATGACTGGATGTTTGGATTCATCTGTCAGATTAGAAAGCCTCAATCTTCCTCCTACTCTCATGATACCATTTTTGTCAATGAAGGGATCTAACTTATAGAGGGAACTGGTCTTGTCTATCACTTTTGTTCCCTTGCCATTGTCTCCTTTAATTAAAGAATTATGGTTAGCAGATGATTCCAGTACATTTATCTCCTTCTGGAATGCCTTTGCTTGCAGTTGTTTTATAATTACATTTTCAGCTTCTGACACTTCTACTACATTTACTGGCTTATATGTGTTTCCCTTTACTTTAGTAGTGCCATCACCTTTTCCTCTGAAGCTGTTCAGAAGCTTGAGGCATACAGCAACTGCCCTCTTTGCTTTAAACCAATCAGAAAAATACTCAAGTCTTTCTAGTATATCTGAGGGCTGTTGTGTACCTACAGCATGGCATACAACTTTCTTCACTTCTGGATCATTCTCATTTATGACCTTGTACTGGGAATGGCTATCCATTTTGCTATGTTGCCAAAGGAATTCTGGGCCATTCCACCAGATCTTGCTATTACACAATTCATCTGCTGTCATGCCTCTAGATGCATGATCTGCTGGATTATACTGCGTCTCTACAAATTTCCACTGATCTGGTGAAGTGTGATCTCTTATTGTTTCTACTCTATTTGCAACATATACATGGAATCTCTTTGCTTCATTTGCAATGTAACCAAGGACTACTTTGCTGTCTGTCCAAAATACTTCTTCCACATTATTATACTCAAGTTCTCCCTTCAAGAGTTTATGGATTCTAACTGACACCACTGCTGCTGCTAGTTCTAGTCTGGGAATTGTTATGGTTTTTAGAGGTGTGACACGTGACTTTGCCATTACTAATGCACAATGAATTTGGCCAGTCTTGCTAATTAATCTAATATATGAGCACTGGCCATATCCCTCTTGACAGGCATCTGAAAAGTGATGGAGTTCAACCTTTTCTACTTCCCCAAAGTCATCAGGTTTGTAGCATCTAGGTACCTTTAACTGATCTAGTTTGTGCAGCTCATCCTTCCATTTTAACCATTTAGGTTTGACATAATCTGGCACCTCATCATCCCAATCAACTGCATTCTTACATAATTCTTGTAAAATTTGCTTTCCAGTCAGTATGAGAGGTGACACTAGACCTAATGGATCATATATAGAGCTCACTGTTGACAGAATGCCTCTCCTGGTGAGTGGCTTGTCTTTCAGCTTTATTCTAAATTGAAATGTGTCAGATTCTATGCACCACTCAACTCCCAAAGTTCTTTCTATAGGCAGTGTGTCTTCATTCTTACTAAAATCCAAACTTTTAATTCCATCTGCTCTCTCATGAGGAGAAATTGCAGCTAATACATCTTTGTTGTTTGACAAGAACTTATGAAGGTTAAAACCTCCCTTGTAACATAATTCTTTACTCTGCTGAATAAGAGTGACAGCTTCATCCATTGTAGCTACTGACTTCAAACCATCATCAACATAAAAGTTGTTTCTTACAAACTTGGCTGCATCAGATCCACACCCGTAGTCATCTGCAGCTTTCTTAAGAGCAAAGTTGGCTACACTTGGAGATGAAGTAGCTCCAAACAGGTGAGCTGTCATCCTGTATTCAGCTATCTCATTATTAAGGTCACCATTTTCCCACCAAAGGAATCTTAACATGTCTCTGTGTTCTGGGTTGACCTTCACTTGATGGTACATTGATTCTATATCACATACAAGTGCAATGCTTTCTTGCCTAAACCTACACAACACTCCAATAAGTTTGTTGGTAAGGTCTGGGCCTTGTAACAGGTGACTGTTTAATGACTGGTTCCTGTAGTTTGCACTACAGTCAAAGACAACTCTCAACTTCTTTGGCTTTCTCGGATGATAGACTCCATGATGTGGAATGTACCAGACCTTACCATCATTCCTGACTAAATCCTTTGTCGGTACAACCTCTGCATAACCTTTTGTAATCATATCATCCATGAACACTTTGTAATCACCTTTGTGTTGATTATCCTTCTCAAGTTTAACTCTTAACTTCTTGAGTCTCTGCTCTGTTAATAGTTTGTTGTTTAGAAGCTTGATGTTATCATCTTTAAGAGGAAGGGGCAACTCATAATGGCCATCCTTCAGCTGATGTACTCCTTCTTTCATCTTACTTATAAACCTTTTATCTCCATATGATAATGGAGTGTCAGCTGACTTTCTATCACTGAAGTCAAGTTCAAACATATCTCTCACTTGAGAAGGATTAATCATCTCTTTGGTTTTAGTAGGAAACACTAAGAAATTAACCCTCTTTTCTTCATTGATTTCTGCTTCTTGTGTCACTGTTCTGTAGACTACCACTGTATCCTCCAATGGACTTGAATGGGGTGAGATTCTACATGAGGTTCACTAAATATTTGTCCATCTACTTCATTTGTCATCAATTCATTATCTCTATTGCAAGAAGAAGGTTCCTGTGGGTCATGGAATGTAACATATTTGTGAGGCATGGCATTGTCACTTTGTTGATTTGCAATTGCTTGTGCTTTCATTTCATTTTGTGACTCTATGTATTGTTGAAGATAACTTTGCTTCTCTACACTTTCATCATTACCTGGAAGCATTTTTACTTCTTCTTCAACTAAGCTAAGAGCATTAAGTTCTGCACTAGCAACTGCTAAATCTCTCTCTTTCTTTTTCTTTGCAAACATTGCCTGGTCTCTTGCTAACATAACTTCTGCATCTGCTTTTGTCTTAGCTAACATAACTTCTGCCTCTGCTTTTGTCTTAGCTAACCTAACTTCTGCCTCTTCTAAATTATCATGATATTCCATTTCCTTTCAAGTCTGGCTACCTTTGCTTCTGCTTCTTGCTTTCTTTGTGCTGATGAACGTGATGAAGTAGATGAGACTCTAGAATGTCTAGACCGTTTGCTAGAACAAATTGATCCTCTGTCATTCTTTAACTCCTTTCTTTTACATTCTATACTTTCTAATATTTCATGGTGAACTCGTTGATTGTGTTCCAGCTCTTCATTTAGCTCCTCTGACTTTTCTGGCTCTAGTTCCATCAGTTTTGTTTATTCCACATAATACTGATGAAATGCCTCTATTACTTCACTTGACATGGGCTCTAATTCAAAGGGGCTAATTAGAATTTTTAATCCTTTCTTAATTTTGCTGGTAACACTGCTCCATTTACGCTTACAGGACTCTGCTCTTCCTTTGGTTACACTGACTTGATATTCTCTTCCTTTGTCGGTTGGCACTCGCTCCCTGACACTAACTTCTTCAATACAAGTTTGATCCCTGTCCACTTGCTCACCCTCACCTTCCCTAAGGCCATCTACAGCATTAATTTCCTCAGTATCAGACATTTCTAACAACTTAATTGTGTCGATACTGAGACACTGAAAGAGCAATTAAATTACCACTCTTAATACTAGCTAATTGTGAGTAATTTTCACTTAGGCTACTCAATTCAGTGCACATACATACTATTATACTTTCTTGCCTGTGACCATGGGTTCTACAAAATGGTGGCGAGGCACAGTGGGTAGAAGGGAGTGGTTGTCGTCAAGGGTAGAGCTGACCCCGGGGCCTCAGAGGTCAACCATTAGGCTTACGTCAGCGTCCCCTCGTCCTGTGACTCACTCTTGCTACGGTTTCACATGCAGCCAATTTCTTGCTTGTAGGCCGAGTTCTTACTGTAGCCGCACCGGCTAGGCATCAATTGGCTCTCAGGTGATCTGTTTTACTGATCACACCCATCATCGTAGGGTCGAGGAAAGGCAGTTCTCTCTCTGACGTTTATTGATGAGGTAGGCATGACCGTAAGAACTGCGAACAAGTTCTCGGTCTCAATTTCTTACAAAATAACATTATACACGGATATTAAACACTTTCAACATATTACAATATTCATTAACAATACATGCAATTGACTTGGCACTATGATAATCAGTTTTTACTACAAAATTAAAGTATTTACCTCGGTCACCATCCTGCCCGTCTTTGTCTGAGCGCGACTTGGCCGTGAGTGATGCCGGCAGGCGACTAGCAGGTTAACCCCACACTCCTAACAAGTGAGCATCGGCTTCGGTGCTTAATATAGCATTAAATACTGATACTCACACATATTACACGTTTTCATGCAAATAGAAAACTATTGAACATTTCACTTATATATGCCGAGGAATAATCATGTGAGGTACATACGCTTTACATACAGTAACATATACTCTTCACACTCTTCTTTCAGCCCACTGTCTATCTCCCCCCCAAAAAAAAAAAAAAAAAAAAACAGGCAGAAGAAGATACCAGAAAGAGAGAGAGAGAGAGAGAGAGAGAGAGAGAGAGAGAGAGAGAGAGAGAGAGAGAGAGAGAGAGAGAGAGAGGACATCAGACAGAGAGAGAGAAGACGTCAGACCAAGAGAAGTGTCCGTTCCTGCTGCGACACTGGTCACCTGCTGCTGCAACGACGTGACTGCTCCCCGGGGCATGGTGTGAGGTTAGTATGCCCCGGCAGACAGTGAGTACCTGACGATAGCTGAGTGATGCTGTGTACATGTTGTGATCTCGTGGCATGCTGTGCGCCTGCAACTGTTCTGTGAGGTGAGATGCGCTATCCAGCAACAGAGATGCTTTGCAGAGTGAAGGCTGGTAGTGTGACCCTGACTAATGCTGTGGTGTGCCCTGTGGTACTTCTCTGTGTGGACAATAAAGAAAGGAATGCTAGTGAGCCTGTGTTTTGTTGCCCCTTCCCCCGTTCTCAGTAGTCTGTTGAGTCCAGACAGGTGCTGCGTGTACGTGCCTCGCCCCCACTAGCCAAACAGACCCAACAACGGTGGTGGATTCCTGTTGTGTGTGCTGACCGCCTTGGGCTGCTGCAGTGGTGTGTACCTGAAGGCGCCTGAAGGCCGCAAAGGGGCGTGCACAACAATATATATATATATATATATATATATATATATATATATATATATATATATATATATATATATATATATATATATATATATATATATATATATATATATATTCTGCTCAGACAGGAAAACTGTAAAGCATTGATCTTCTTCTTCTTCTTCTCTGGACCTGTTATACTTTGAATCGCTTCCTAGGTCTCTCTTCTCCACCTACAGTCCTGCATAATTATTTCTCATTGTCCAGCACTCGGTCAGAAATGTTTTCATGTGGCTCACTATTTCCCTATTTGTCTCTTTGTCTGTTGTTAGTGCTAGTACTGTTGCAATACCTCTGCCTTCTTCTTCCTTCCTTTTTTCCCATTCCTCTCGACCTATAACTCCTGCCACTTGACTATCTAACTCTTGTCTTTGGTGCCTGTACATATAACACTCTATTATGAAATGTTGAATTGTTTCTTTTTTTTTTCTCTACATACCTTGCATTGTTGTTATATTATATCTGTTCTTACAGTTTAATTCTAGTGTTCCACTTCTTGCTTCAAACAATAATTTGCCTCCCCAGTCATCTTGATACAACTCTTCTCTCCCTGTCTTTTCTTTGTTTCTATACCATCTTAGAGTGCTTTTAGTGTTCATGCCATTTCTCCACTCTTTATGGCCAATTCTTCTCTATCCTCTATCCTGTCATTTCTTGTCATCCTTCTTGCAGTTCTTCTCTATTCTTCCATCGTTCTGTTTCTTTTCTCCACAGTGAGCTGTCCCTTTATGCACTATATACTTGGTTGGCCCATCTCTCTTTACTCATTGTTTGAATTTTCTTCAAAAAACGTAGTTTTCCCTTTTCTATTCTCTCCTTAGAACTCCACCCCATTTCTCCTCTCAGTGCTTTTGTTGTTGTGTTCCTGGAGGCTCCTAAACACCACCTTCCCATAGAATTTTGTATTACTTTAAGTTTTCTAATGTCTTCTATTCTATAGTTGATTATTTCTGATCCATATAAGGAATGTGGCACTGCCATTCCTTTCCATAAACATCTTCCATGCTCATATTTGTTTATTTCCCTGCTTCCTCCACTCATCACACGGTTACAAAGAAAAGTTTTTTGTAAATTGTCTATGCTATTTCAACTGATTTAGAACATTTTTGCACTGCTGAATCCGAAAATCCGTTTCTCTCGATCAGGTCAGGTTTTTGTGCTAAGTTGATTTAAAAAAAATCTGATCTTTTGACTAAATCGATTACATTTTTTTTATATTATAAACTGATTTTTGTTAATATTTCTTATCAGAAAAATCGTTTTCTAACACAATGTATAAAATAAATGTTACAAACTTCGATTTCTGTAAACTGAATAATAGATATTGATAAATGTAAGTACATGTAAGTTGAATGTTGTTACATCATCATTATCCAGAATTCAGGGCATGAACTTCCGTTTATTCGAACCCCTAGAATGCTCAGCGGAAGGGATGTCTCTCTTCAGAGTCCAGCAGTAATTAGCCATCATGACTGCATTCCAGCGTCCCTGATACCTGGTCTCCATCTCCTTTATGTCCTGATGGAATCTCTCCCCCCCTGTTCGTCGCTCATTGATCCCAGATTCTCAGGAAACCAATCCATATGTGAGAATAAGTAATGCATTTTGATGCTCATGTTGCATCCGAGGTTTCTAAAAGCAGTCAGCACATTGGTGACAAGTTCTGCATAGTTCCTGGCCTTGTTGTTGCCAAGAAAGTTCTTCACGACCAGAACAAAAGCCTTCCACGCTTCCAGTTCCACTTCGTTCATTGAGTTTTGAAAGTTAGGATCTCTGATGAGCTGACGGACTTGAGGACCATCAAAGATGCCAGCTTTCAATTTTTGCATGGTCAATCCTGGAAAAAGCCTGGCACAAGTAAGTGAAGCAGTTACCATCCTTGTCCAGAGCTTTGACAAACTGTTTAATCAAGCCGAGCTTGATGTGCAGTGGTGGGAAGAGTATTCTGTCTGTCTACTAAAGGGTTGTTGTTGACGTTCCTTGCTCTGCAAGGCACCAACTCCTCCCGCACAGGCCAGTCCTTCGTATAATGCTGAACAGTGTCCCTACTACCCCACATGCACAGAAAGCATGGTGTCATGTTTTTGGCCGAGTTTACCTTGAATGGGATCACGTTTTCTTAGTGTCCCCGTGTTCCGGTTACCTGCCATTCGGGCATTATCCTTATTATTGTTATAAGTAGTGTAAGGCTTATTTACCCATTTTATATCATGTAGTATTATTCTCTTCATAATTTAAGTTCTCTATATCTTTGTATGTATAAGGAAGGAAGTATAATTGAGGTGAAATACGTTGAAAACGAGGGGAGCTTGAGTGGGCAACAACACATTCCAAGGAGGGGAAAAGGCAGAGCGCCTTAGGTCGTGAGGAAAGGTGGAGGGAAGGCGTCTCTCAGGGAAGGATCTTGGTGTGGATTGGTGATGGAGTGAGTTTGTGGAGGTATTAGTGGTGTAGCGGTATAACCTTGATATCCAGGATCAGGTTAGTGAGTCTTTTGTGGTACCAAGAGCTCTTGTCCGCTGAAATTCGGTTGTTGAGTTGTGCCGGTGACGCTGTTGGAGGGGGTCATAGGTCAAACTGGCAGCCATTTTGTGAGTGGAGGTTGTGGTGTTAACCTTGGAAGTTGGTGATGTGGTGTATTGGTGATTTTGGGGACGATGTTATGGTGTTATGGGTAATCTTTGGTGATAATGGTAATCTCTTGTGAGGCTTGAGGAGGTGAAATACGGGAATTATTGTCTGGGGACGCGGAAATGGCGTCCGGGTAAATTCCTGCGGTTGAGGGGAAATATTTCTGTGACTGGTGGAGGTGTAAACGGGTTCTGGTGACGTGGGAAGTGACGAGAACGTCATGTAGTAACGTGCACTACCTCATGTTGTTTGTGAATTATTATTAGTATTAATATATGTGCTTGTAACATAGAATAATCGTGTTTTCTACTCCCCCAACATCAATCTGGTATTAGAGGTAATTCCAGGTGTGCTGAGTCAAGGTAAAGGTGGAGTGAGAGATGATTCTGACGATTTCGGATAGGTCGGGTAGGCACTCGAAGCCTTTAAAAATCCAGACCTTTAAAACTTTCCGGGATCAGTGTAACGTCCACTTTCTTGGAGAGATAACCGGGATCGTACGATCGCAGGTAAGTAAGTAAGCGATCGTGACAATGGGTACTTGGTGAAGCCGGACTGCTGGCCCAACAAAAAATTTACCATCTTCAGGTCAACACAAATAAACCACTGATGCTGATCATAACGAATTTTCTCCAGCACATACTTCACCGCTTCATACTTCTCCTTCAGCGTAGTCGAGTGAGCAAGGGGTACAGAGGCAAACTGGTTGCTATTGCGCAGCAGAACACATTTCAGCGATCGCTTGCTGCTGTCAATGAACAGTCTCCAAACTTTGGGTTCATACTGTGGCACTCCAAGTTTGTGTAGAAGTTGAGCAATATCTGTACAGTACACCAAGTCCTCTTCAAAGTAAAAAATGGAGGTACTCTTGATGCCTGTTGCGGTAAAAGGTGATGCGAGTACTGTCGGAGAGGATTTTTTTTTCCTTCAATCTGGATGCCAACAGTTCGGCAGAGGACTTTGACAAGCTGAGATCGCGAACTAGATCATTTAGCTTCTTTTGGGAAAAAGAATGTGGAACATCATCATTAAGAACCACTTCTTTATTTTCTTGAACACTGCAGGAATCTTCGTCACTAATGTCAGGAAGTTCTCCAAAGACAGGTACTGGAATTTCATCACAGTGAGCTACAGGACAACGTGCTAATTCAAGATCAGGATACTTGAGACTGTTCTGGTTCTTTCTGTTGATCCCAGTCACATCAATATTGCAGAAGTAGCAGCCAGTGCCATGATTTGTCGGCTCCCTCCAAATCAAAGGAATCCCAAACTTCAAACAACTCTTCTTCCCTTTGGTCCATTGACGCAGATACTCGGTGCATGCCTTGCATACTATGTGTGGCGTCCAAGCTTTATCCTGTTCACCAAGTTTGATACTAAAATAAGCATGGTAAGCACGCTTTATGGAACTTGTGAATGGATTCCTGTTAGGAACAATGGTGTATTCACCGCAGATGTAGCAGAATATATCGGGCTTATTTTTGAAAGATCTTCTGGTCGAGGCCATTTTATTCACCTGAGTGTTGCCCCCAATTCCTTCTTTTGTTATTTCTACTCTAAGGTAACTTAGTCATAAATTGGCGCATGCAACCTCTCCAGAGTTCGTTTATTTCAAGAAATAACAGAGAATATTGTATCATATAAAGCGAAAATATCCGCACATGTAAACAAAAATTTCAAAAAAACAACGTGGCATGGTTCAGAAAGTTGACCTGATTGGGCAAAACCAATGTTATTTTTGGATTCAGCACATCAAAATTACTCTAAATCAGTTGAAAACCTTAGACAATTTTTTTGGCTGTTGATCAGTGTTATCATTCACATAATTTTCCTTGCTTTACTTTCATTAATTTTTCTTAGAGTGTTAACCCCAATCCCTTCTTTTGTTATTTCTATTCCAAGATAACTGAAGCTTTCCACTACTTGTAGCACATCATTCTCCAGCACCCATTGCCTTTCTTCCCGTGCATTGCATTCCATCACTTTGCATTTAATGCTGCTGAATTTCATATCCCATTCTTTTCCATATTCATTTATATGTATAGTAGTCTGTCCATATCCGCTTTATTTTCTGCCATGAGCACCACATCGCCAACATATCCGAGACAGCCCAGTTTTGCTCTACTGCAACTCCTACATATGCCTTTCTAATTCTGATAAGCAGTTCCTCTATGTATATGTTGAACATTGTTGGTGACATCATGCAGCCTTATCTCACTCCCGTGTTGTTTTTCATCCATTCGGTTTCTACATTTCCCAGTCTGAATTTCATGATATTGTCTGTGTACATTGCTTTGATGATATTGATAATTTCTTGCTTGCACTTGCATGTTCTAATAATTTTATTAATTTATTTCGATTAATTGAATCGTATGCTCTTTTTGTGTCCAGAAAACCGAGATAGAGTTCTCTTTTGTTCCTCCTACAACCGTCAACTACTTCCTTCACGACATATATTTTCCATTCCACTTCTTCCTTTTCTGAAGCCATTTTGTTCTTCTCCAAGTACTCCTTCTGTCCACCTCTGCATTTTCTCATTCATTATGGATCTAAATAACTTGTTCAAAATATCAAAAGCCTTTGATAGAATCTGGCACAAAGCTTTAACTTCCAAACTACCCTCCTACGGCTTCTATCCTTCTCTCTGTAACTTCATGTCAAGTTTCCTTTCTGACCGTTCTATTGCTGCTGTGGTAGATGGTCACTGTCCTCCTAAATCTATTAACAGTGGTGTTCCTCAGGGTTCTATTTTGTCACCCACTCTCTTCTTACTATTCATCAATGATCTAAACCAAACTTCTTGCCCTATCCACTCCAACGCTGATGATAACATCCTACAGTTTTCTACTTTTCATAGACGCCCAACCCTTCAGGAAGTAAGCAGTTCATGCAGGGAAGCCACAGAACGCCGGACTTTGATCTCTCTAAAATTCCTGATTGGGGCAGAGCAAACTTGGTATTGTTCAATGCCTCAAAAACTCAATTCCTCCATCTGTCAACTCGACACAACCTTCCATACAACTATCCCCTCTACTTCAGTGGCACACAACAGTCCCTCTCTTCTACACTGAACATCCTTGGTCTGTCCTTTTCTTATAATCTAAACTGGAAACTTCACATCTCACCTCTAGCTAAAACAGCTTTTGAGACGTCTCCGCCAGTTTTTCTCACCACCCCAGCTGCTAACTTTATACAAGGGTCTTATCCGCCCATGTATGGATTATGCTTCACATGTTTAGGGGGGTTCCATTCATATCGCTCTTTTAAACTGGGTGGAATCAAAAGCTTTTCGTCTCATCAACTCCTCTCCTCTAACTGACTGTCTTCAGCTTCTTTCTCATCGCCGTAATGTTGTATATCTTGCTGTCTTCTACCGCTATTTTCATGCTAACTGCTCTTCTCATCGTGCAGCCTCACTGCAGAAGACTGTGTTCTTTCTCTCACCCCTATTCTGTCCACCTCTCTAATGCAAGAGTTAACCAGTATTCTCAATTCATCCCTTTCTCTGGTAAACTCTGGAACTCTGCCTGCTTCTGTATTTCCACTTTCCTATGACTTGAACTCATTCAAGAGGGGGTTTCAAGAAACTTATCCTTCAATTTTTGACCACCGCTTCGGACCCTGTTCGGGGACTGGCATCTCAATGGGCTTTTTTTTTATTATTATTATTTTTTTTTTTTTGTTGCCCTTGGTCGGTGTCCCTTCTACATAAAAAGAAAAAAAAAATCACACTTATTGGCCTGTAATTTCCAATTTATGTTTTGTCCTTCCCTCCTCCTTTGTGTATGAGCTCCACTCTGCTCTTTCGCCAGTCTTCGGTATTTTTCCTGTCTCATAAACTTCAGAGAACAGGCTGTGTAGTGTTTTCTTCAAATTTTGTCCTCCTTGCTTCAAAAATTCTGACACTATGTCATCACATCCTGCGGCCTTCCTGTTCTTCAGTTTCTTGGTGGCCTGTGTTACTTCCTGCTCTGTCAGTTCTTTTTCGGCCATTACACGTTTTTTTTTTCTAAATATATATTGTTTTATCCTTTATTCTTCTTTCTTTCTTTGTATTTTTTTTTCCCTAGAAGTTACCTATGATTTCTCTTATCTCTTCTTTGTCCTCTGTTCCACCTTTATTTCCTCTGAGTCTAATATTTCTTGTATTTAGGGGTTTTAGGTTTTTTTTTTCATTTTTTTCCAACTTTCTCTTTCTTTTTCTCCTCTTGGAAGTCTATTTATGGTTTCTGCTCTGTCTTTTTTCCTATTTAATAATTTAGTTTTGTATCCTTTGGTGGGTCTTCTGTTTTTCTGCCATATATTCTGTCCACTTCTTATGCCATACCTCATCATTATTTTTCCCTTCACTCTCCATAATCCTCTTCAGCCTCTTTGTTGGCCTCCTTTCTTCTCTGTATAGCTTCTTTGATCTCTTCATCTTACCATCCTTTTAGCTTTTTTCCCATTTATATTGATTTTCTTTTTTTTTTCAATGTGTTTTCTTGCCTTTTGCAAGATTTTTCCTTTGTTATCTTTTTCTCATCTACTAATTGTTCTGCCTGCTATGTTTTCTTCATACTCCAGTGTGGCATTAAGGTCTTCGCTATACTGAGTCTATTTGGCTTTTGTTAGGTTCCATGTTGTGATTTCTTTTCGTTCTTTCCTTATTTTTTTTTTTTTTCTGTCTCTCAGTCTTATCATTATATGATTCTCTACCTTCTTCTATTTGTGTTTCCTTTTCTGTACTTTCATCTTCCCTCTGTTGCTCCACATGTGCTCTTTCCTCTTCCACTTGTGGCTTCTGCATTTCATTTTTCTCCTCTCCATTATCCCTTATTTTCTCTTTTTCATACTTTCCTAATGCCATTTTTTACTCTCATCTTTATTATGCATGTATTACAGAACCACCATACACTTTCTAGTTCTAGCACTGCATAGTTCTTATGAAAAATCTGGCCTAGGCATAACGCATGGTACTAATCTCCACATTCATCACATGCAAGCCATTTAGACTCTTTTCTCCTAACCTAACCTCCTTTTTACATATCTTACAGTCAAGAGTCAAATGTCATTCTCTAGTACTTTAATAAGCCACAAGTGAAAACAAATATAACCAACCAGCTTTCTTTACTTGTTGTTCCAGTTCAAGTCGTGCACTTGCTGAGCTTCCTTCGTCTGTATCAACTGATCGCTTTGACAGGCACATGAGATACTTCAGAGCTGATAACCTGTGCAAAGAGTGCTGTTGGTGTTCTCCTAACACCACGTCGTGTCTCCTTCCCCGAGTAAAAAAAAAAAAAAAAAAAACGCATTTGCAAAGTCAGTAAGAGGAAATACGACGTGGGGCTTGGTGATGAGATTTACTAACACCAGCTTTTAAAAAATCGGGCCCTAGATGTTTTAAATTTATAAAACCTGGTGCAGATGTTGGTTCCGAAGTTGCCCAAGATAGTGAATACGACTGGATTTCGACCCTTAGAGCCTGTTTCACAATCGCTTCCTGTTGTGATCGTTACCAATGAGTAGTGATGTCCACCACTAACAATAGATCCGACTTCACAGATGTTTTTCGCAGCGTTGTTTGTTTTGATTCTTACCAGAATTTGGAACCTTTGGTAAGGCTGGCTTAGGGCTGATTTCACAGTCGCTTGGTAACGTTCCCAAGAACGAGCCTTGCCAACCTAGTAACAGGCATTACCAACACTTCGTTCCGATTTTACAGTCGTAGTTTTCGTGGTTACGGTAATCCCCAACCTGATAACGATCATAACAAAACGAATACCTCTGCTTCGGTAATATTGGTATGCCGGAGCCTTTTATTAGACAAAATGAGTCAATTCATGACAAAAAAACTGACCACATCAGTAGTAAGAGAGAGAGAGAGAGAGAGAGAGAGAGAGAGAGAGAGAGAGAGAGAGAGAGAAAGGGCATGGGAAATTGAAATGCATCACTGGTGCCTTGAACACGCCTTATCCATCAACTGTTAACAAAGTTACATTTTTACTTAAATTCTCTCCTTTGAATATCTGCCTAACATTCACCATACTCTGCGTATGTCAACCAAGCACAAAATAAATAATTTATTTATCTCTTCCTCATTGTTATACACATACATTGTTAGATTGAAATATTTCAGGTTTTATAGAAATAGCCCTAGCCTACTATTTTTAAGACAGTGATTATCTGTTTCTCAGCAAATATATGATGCTTTTTTTTTATTTTATCATAATCTACCCATTGAAAGGATTAGCAATTAAACTAATGAACTGAATTAATCTAAACCTAGCCTAACGGAAGTAAGCCTAGCCCTCTGATGAAAATAATAATGTAATTTCAATATTATCTAATATTTCTCTTAGGTGAAAAATTCGATATACCATATGCGTATGTGAGGATTATTAACTAAGGAGGCACACTAGATGAAATGAGGGTGACAGGTAGTGAAGTTTTCAACAGCTAATGAAGTGAATTCACGCCACCATCCAAATTCTTCTTAAATTTTATCATATTACTATTATAGCCTACAAAATGTTGTTATATTGTTAAATAATTTAAATATACAATTAACAAAATAAAATAAGTACAAGAGGACAAGAAGTAATATTTGGAAAAAGAAAAAAAAAAAAAAAAAAAAGGAATTGGTAAGCTCCATTGGGGAGGCCCAGCAGCTCTCAAGCCAACGTTACCAAAGGTTCCATTTTCTGGTAAGGATCAAAACAAACAACACCGCGAAAAAAAAAAAAAAAAAATAAAAAATCTGTGAAATCGGGTTTGTTGTTGGTGGCGGATATCACCACTCATTGGTAACGATCACAACAACAGGAAATTATTTGACAATACAACAGCATTTTGTAGGCTATAATAGTAATATGATAAAATTTAAGAAAAATTTGGATGGTGTCGTGAACTCACTTCACAAGCTGATGAAAACTTCACTACCTCTCACCCTTATTTCATCTTCTACACCTCCTTGGTTAAAAACTGCAATAATTCTCACATACGCATAGGGTGTATGGAATTTATCATCTAAGAGAAATATTAGATAATATTGAAATAACATTACCATTCCCATTAGAGGGGTAGGCTTCCGTTAAGCTATGTTTAGATTAATTCAGTTCATTAATTTAATTGCTAATCGTTTCAATGGGTACATCATGATTAAAAGAAAAAAACATCATATTTTTGATGAAAATAAATAATCAGTCTCAAAATTAGTAGGCTAGACTATTTCCATAAAACCCGAAATATTTCAATCTAACAGTGTATATGTACAGCATTGAGAAAGAGAGTAGATGATTTATTATGTGCCTGGCTGACATATGCATAGTCTGGCGCATGTTAGGCAGATATTCAAATGAAAGAATTTAAATCACAAAATGTAACCATGTTTGTAATGGATGGATAAGACGTCTTGAAGATACCAGTGATATATTTAAAATTTCCATGCCTCTCTCTCTCTCTCTCTCTCTCTCTCTCTCTCTCTCTCTCTCTCTCTCTCTCTCTTAGTGGTGGCATGGTCAGTTTTCTTTCATCATGGATTGTCTCGTTTTGTCTAATAAGGGGGCTCCGGCATACCAACATTACCGAAGCAAAGATATTCTTTTTATGATCGTTACCAGGTTGGGGATCACCGAAACCACGAAAACAACGACAGTGAAATCGGATCGAGGTGTTGGTAATACCTGTTACCAGTTTGGTAAGGCTTTTGCTTCGGAACGTTACCAAGCGACAGATCGGCCCCTAGACCAGCTGCAGAGGTTGAGCGTGTCATTAGTAGCCAGACAGAGGACACTGTGAGTATTGAGCATTCGAAGGGAGTACAGCTGTGCCTGTACATTTAGGTGACTATCTTGTAGATGAGATGGATGAGGCTATAGATGAATGTATTGTGAATCCTACATTTGACTATTGCTACGCATGAGCCAACGTACCGTATACATATCAAGATGCTATTACATCTCCAGAGTCAGATTGTTGGCAGGATACTATGGATCCAGAAATTGATGCCCTAAAAGAAACTTACACTTTTGAGCTTACTCCATTGTCTGAAGGTAGAAAAACAGTGGGAAGTAGGTTGTTAGGTCCTAACAACCTTGCCAATGAGGCAAGGTACAACACGTTTTATTGCTAAAGATTATTGCCAACAGCCAGGTGTTGACTATCAAGAAGCATTTTCTTCAACAACTCAAATCACATCTATTAAACTCTAATGCAGTTCACTGTACATGATATGATTGTTCACCAAATAGATGTAAGAATGACTTATTAGAATGCACCATCTGATTGTGAGATCTATGTTGAACAATCTTAAAGTTTTTGTGTTGAGAGTAAAAGTAAGGAAAAATTGGTGTATAAATTGAAAAAATCCCTGTATGGTCTCAAACAAAGTGGTAGGAATTGGAATTCGTTACTACATTCTTATCTGACCGAGCAAGACTTGCTGACTCATGTATGTACACCAGAGTAAATAATGATGAGATGACTAATATTAGTTTGGGTTGATGACATCATAATTGCTACCAACAGTGACTCAAAGCTGAAGAATGTGAAAGAAAGTCTTGGTGGGAGGTTTAAGATGAAAGATCTAGGTAAAATTTCCTGGTATCTTCGTTTGTATGTGATAATGAAGTAATCAAGATGACTCAAACTGATTATGTGAAGATGCATGAGAAATCTGGTATGCAACATTGTAAGGCTGCTTATTCTTCTTGTAACATGGATGTGAATAGGAAGTGTACAAGTGCTGATGAGCCAAAACTTTTGGATGTTAATTTTTATCAAGGAATTCTTGGAAGTTTGATCTATGTAATGACATGCACTAGACTTGATCTGTGCTTTATTATAACTAAGTTATCTCAGAATATGAAAAATCTAACTACTACTCAACTTATCATGGCAAAGCATGAGCTAAGATATTTGTAAGGTACTATTGATCAGTGTTTGACTTTTAGAAAGTTTGATAAGTTCTTGAGATGCTGAGTGGGAAAACACACAAGATCAGGAAAGTTTTACTGGGTAGCCTATAGTTTTCAACTTTCCAATGGGGTCCACTAATTTTATGGAAGAGTAAAAAACAGAAGATAGTTGTTTTATCTACTTGTGAGGCTGAATATATATACTTTGTCTGCTGCTACTCAAGAGACTAAGTTTTTTTTTTTTACAATTATTGGAGGATATGACTGGAGGTATCTCTGTAAACTATTTTACTATGTATTGTGACAATCAAGGTGCCGTAAAACTAGCGATGAATGCTGTTCATCATCAGAGATCAAGGCACATAGATATCAAATACTATTTTATTTGAGCAGAAGTGCAGAAAAGTTTGATGCAACTTGTGTATGTGCTGTCTAACCAAAACATTGCTGATGTACTCACCAAACCTACACCCAAGATGAAGCTGCGTGAAATTGTCAGAGTTATTATGGGTTAGTGAATATGGTTCAGGTGTAAGTCCATAGAGTTTATGATTGTCTGTAAGTTATTAAGTTGCAGATTTTGGTATTTGCATCCATCATTAGTTTAAGAAGGGGTGTTGGACTGTAAACATAATGATTATTGTAGTATTTATGGTTGTGGTGCTGTTAGTGATAATCATTGTGGTGGTTAAAGTGACGTGGGATTGTATGGTGGCAACTTCTGTGTCGGATTTACGAAATAATGCAAGGTGAGGGGAGACAAAACAGTTCCACACCAGCTGTCACAGAAGTCAGGTGTTTCTATACTCGGTCGTGTTCGTCCACACTGCGCTCGTGAGGATGGTCTTCAACTCTATAGGCACCTAGCCAAAAAAACATCTTTATTAACTTTGTTTCTTTATCTTTCGCTCCTTTATTTCAGCCTGATGGCACCATCTCATCTATTTCTAAGCTGATCTCTTCGCTCAAACCTTTGCTAAAAACTCTACCTTGGATGACTCAGGGCTTGTTCCTCCATCTCCTCCATCTTCTGACTACTTCATGCCATCCATTAAAATCCTTTGCAGTGATGTTTTCCATGCCCTTGCTGGCTTAAACCTTCGGAATGCTTATGGACCTGACGGGGTCCCTCCTATTGTTCTCCGAAACTGCCTCCGTGTTTGCACCTTGCCTAGTCAGACTCTTTCGACACTGTCTGCTAACATCTACCTTTCCTTCCTGCTGGAAGTTTGCCTACATTCAGCCTGTTCCTAAAAAGGGTGACCGTTTTAATCCCTCAAACTTGCGTCCTAGTGCTTTAATTTCCTGCCTATCTAAAGTGTTTTTAGTCTATCCTCGACAGGAAGATTCTTTAACATCTATCACTTCACAACCTTCTATCTGATCGCCAGTATGGGTTCCGTCAAGACCGCTGTACTGGTGATCTGGCTTTCCTTACTGAATCTTGGTCATCCTCTTTTAGAAATTTTGGTGAAATGTTTGCTGTTACCTTGGAGATGACAAAAGCTTTTGATAGAGTCTGGCACAAAGCTTTGAATTCCAAACTGCCCTGCTTCGGCTTCTATCCTTCTCTCTGCAACTTCATCTCAAATTATCTTCCTGACCGTTCTGTGGTAGACGGTCAATGCTCTTCTTGTAAATCTGTTAACAGTGGTGTTCCTCATAGTTCTGTCCTGTCACCCGCTCTCTTCCTATTATTCATCAATGATCTAAACCAAACTTCTTGTCCAATCCGCTCCTGCACTGATGATACCACCCTGCACTTTTCCATGTCTTTATGTAGACGTCCAACCCTTCAGGAAGTAAACAGTTTATGCAGGAAAGCCACAGAACGCCTTACCTGGAAACTCTCTAAAATTTCTGATTGGGGCAGAGCAAACTTAGTATTGTTCAATGCCTCAAAACTCAATTCTTCCATATATCAACTCAACACAACTTTCCAGACAACTTCAATGACGCTTAGTTGTCCCCCTCTTCTACAATGAACATCTTCGGTCTGTCCTTTACTTGTATTCTAAACTGGAAACTTCATATCTCATCTCCAGCTAAAAAGTTTCTATGAAGTTAGATGTTCTAAGTCGTCTCTGCCAGTTTTTCTCACCCTCCCCCAGCTATTAATTCTGTACAGAAGCCTTACCCATCCACATATGGAGTATGCTTCACATGTACGGTGCAGTCCCACTCATATCGCTCTTTTAGACAGGGTCGAATCAAAAGCTTTTTGTCTTATTAACTCCTCTTCTCTAGCTGATTGTCTTCAGCCTCTTTCTCATCGCCACAATGTTACATCTCTTGCTATCTTCTACCGCTATTTCCATGCCAACTGCTTTTCTGATTTTGCTAACTGAGTGCCTCCTCTCCTCCCGCGGCCTCGCTGCACAAGACTCATTTTTCTCTCACCCTTATTGTGTCCACCTCTCCAGTGCAAGAGTTAACCAGCATTCTTAGTCATTTATCCCTTTCTCTGGTAAACTCTGGAACTCCCTTCCTGCTTCTGTATTTGTGTTGTTGTCCAGAGTACTAATGGGAGCAGATACTGGTTCTCTCCCCTTTTCTGCTTAAGTGCAGTGTATTGTTTTTGGTCGTTGTGTGTTGTAGGTTCGTTAAATGATACTGGCCTCTGTGATCCATAATTGTGAGTGAGGCAGACCAGAGGATTGTATTGTGTTTGTGCTAGGCTACAGCTGTCCACTTTCTTCCTGGATTTCCTCCAGTTTTTCCTCTGTAAGATTGTAGATAGGCTTCTCTCTGGCCATAGAGCATAATATTTCTGCTAGACAGTAGGCGGTTTTCGCTACTGTGGGTGGTGCATCGTCTATGCTGTCTGTACCCTAGAACGTGACTTAGGAGTTCTCTTCAGCTTGGGGGATTGGCGTTAATTGGTGGGTTAAACTTGAGTGGTGACCTGAGAGGCTAAATAGCTATCGGCGACCAGTAAGTGCCTGGATTCGTTGTGTTTATGCCCACACTAGGCTAGAAGGAGCGAATCTAAGGAAAGCTGAGCTGAATGTAGTGGTAGCTTGTAAAGGGGGCTGAACCTGGTCAGAACAGAATTGGTTAGCTGGAAGCTTTAGTGGCCAGGTGGGAGAGACAGTTCAGTGTTGTTTGTCTTTTTGTCGTTGTGTGTCAGTGTCCAGCCTAAGCCATGAAAGCTGGGAGTAGGGGTGGCTTGCGACTTGAGTCCCCTGCTTCTGCAGGAAGTGGCAGTGTAGATCTGGCATAGTTCAGTGTCAGGACAGAGAGTCCTATAGTGTTCAGGATCGTGTTAATTCTACCCATAGCATTGGTGGATTCTCCCAGATCGAAGGGATGTCTAAGAAGTTGAGATTTAAGCTGGAGATGAGGAGAATGGAGCTGGAGGAGGCTAGAGAAGCTAAGAGACTTGAATCGGAGACAAAGAAGGGGAGGAAGATTATTAGAGAGGCCAGGAGGCTTGAGGGCGAGGAGAAGGCGAAGTTGCTTAAGGCGGAGGAGAAGGAGGCGAGAATGTATGAGAAGGGAGAGGCTGAAAGGAACAGAATATTTGAGTTGGAGAAGACTTGAATAGAGGTTAACTCTCCTCATGGTTTGTGAAGATCGAAGGAAGATACAGTAGATGGTGAGAAGCCTGAAGCTGATAGCCGAGTTTGATGAAAAGGTGACAGAATGGTTCAGATTTGAGAAGGCAACCGAATTTGATTGCCCTCAGAAGAGATTGGTTGGCCTTATTGCTAATATGTTGAAAGGCAAGGCACTTGAAGTTTATGACAGAATGTCAGTGAAGGATTTAGAGGATTATGATGAGTTTAAGGCTGACATCCAGAGAGCCTATGAACTGTGGCCTGAGACCTATAGGTTGCAGTTCCATGAAGGTACGGAGAGGCCTGGTGACTCTTACCTTGAGTGTGCTCGCTGCCTCGAAGAGACTTGAAAATTTGATTGCTAGCGAGTAGGCCACCTACTATCGTGAATTAAAGGACCTCATGGTGATGGATCAGTTTGTGAATGTGGCCGAGAAGGAACTCATACCGCTGCTCCGAGAGAAAAAAGTTTAAAAACCTGAAGGAGGCAGCTATGTAGGCAGATGGCCACGTGTTAGTGCATCGACCAGTGTCTTGCTAGTTGAGTGGGTCGTCTGATGGAGCCAGTGACAGTTTGTCTGGAGGCGCACCTGGTGCTGGTTTGATGGGAAGTCCACGTTATAGTAGTGGCGTTGGTAACAAATCAGGACGAATAAATTCCGTTGGTAATAAGTCTCCACCCAGTCCCCGAAGGAGACAAACCGGAAGCGTGCCACACCACATCCCCAGGTATAGTATGCAGCCTATGTGCCACTATTGTAAAACTACTGGGAACTTTAAGTTCAGTTGTCCTAAGTTAGTGATAGCCATGGCTTCTAAACCCTCCCAGAAGACAGTGGCATTGATTTTATCACATAACCGAGGTGCTGAAAGTAAGGAAGTCCAGTCTGTGTTTGGTTGTGAGGGGAGAAAGGCAGGAGTAGCTGATACCTCACCATCCCCTGTGAGGTCTGGTTTGGATTGGTGGTATCCCTTCTTGTGTCACGGCACTGTTGAGATTGCTGGGGCTGAGTATCCCATTACCGTTTTGAGAGACACAGCAGCACAGCAGTCACAGTGAAAGAATCTTACTGGGAGGCAGGTTGCCTCAGACAAGCCTGGGTGGTGCTGGGGAATTGGCCCAATAGAAAGCTTTGCTATGGCGGAGATGAGGGTTCTGTGCCCACTACTGACCACAGAGGTGCAGGTGGCACTAGTGGAAGACCTACCAGTGTCATATGTTGATTTCCTTTTGGAGAATGACCTGGCAGGTGGGAGAGTCTGGGTGAGTCCTCCATCTGCAGACAGGGTCCCAGAGGAGACAGTGGTGGAGAACTCAGGGAGCAGTAATTGTGTTACTTGATATAAGGCAAGGCAGGCACCCCAGAGCCGGCCGCCTGTGCCCTCTGTAACTCCTGGGGTTGATTGCAATAAGGCAGGACCACCAACAGAGAAGTGGGAGCAGAGTACCTAGAGGCCTGTCTTGTTGCTGGCAAGTGTTTGGGCGAGTCAGAGTTAGGCCCATCCTTGAGTCATAGTGCTGGGGCTGATTGCGACTGAGTAGAGCAACCACAGGATGCACATGACTTTAGTAGGAGCGTTACTGAGGGTGAGGCTGGAGTGTTTGTGTTGGATAGTTTGTTAGCTGATTTACCTCATTCAGCAGAGGACCCTGAAGGTGGCGCTCAGGAGTTGCCACATAGTTTGGAGGTTGTGGGCCCCAATCTGGTGTGTCTGATATGTTATGGGTCACTGCCGAGGGCGGAGAGGCCCCTAACTCTGCTGGGGAGGTGGGAGTTTCCTCCCCTGCGAAGTGTACCAGAGGCGGGGAGCAAGCTACTCCCCTGCTGGAACCAGACTCGTAGGATGTTTGCTCACATAGTGAGCCACCCGTTCTGACAGCTGCTAGCGTAACTGAGAAGAATTCTGCCCTGAGAGACATGTTGCTTCACTTTTGCCAAGGCAGGAGAGGGCAGCAAGGAAGAAAAGGGTTGGGCAGAGTTAGAAGTGAGTAACAATATTTTGAATAACCGGCGGAGAGAGGACAGAGGTTTGATGCTCCATTTTATTGTGCCATCCGCACTTAAGAAAGCATGTGTGCAGGTAGCACGTAGAGGCCCAGTATTTGGCTGACTTGGGAGCATTTGCGGTCGGGTGTAGCCACATTTATTGAGTGATGCCATGTTGGTCGGGCTGGCAAGCCTGATTACTTTTTGTCTTGGGCCGCTCTCCTCCGTGTTGTGGCTGGTGTTGTTTTCCCTGGTATGGGGATGGTAAGAGATATTACTAGCCTGATTCCCCCTTCCTATGAAAGTTGTGATAATTGTTGTAGTTAACGTTGGCATTATGGTGCAGTGTCGAGAGGCAGTGTTGAGTGTTGCTTACCATTTGGGAAGTGCCCACAGCGTTGCTGGGGCCTTTGTGTGTCTAAGTCGTTGTGAAATGTCAGTTGCTGGGCCCGAGTAATAAAGTATGTGATGATGGATGCTGCCATCCTTGAAGCGACAAGGAGTTGAGTTTCCTGAGAATGAGTTGTATTTGGGAGCAGTTGCTGGAACCAGTGAAAATGGCCAAAATGCACGTTGGTCAGGCTCAGGTTGGAGCCGGGGATTGTTGTGTTTGGAAGGTAATGTGCAAGAGTTTTGCTATATGTACAGGGATGGATGTGCTGCATCCAGGAAAAGAACAGCTGTCAGCTTGTTGGGGCGACTTTTGTGTCATTGGTTAGTCAGCAGAGGGAGAAAGAAGTAATAGTATTGTGCCTGACCAGGAGAAACAGGCTTGGCCAAGTCACATCCCAAAGTTACTGTTTCATTTGGTTAAGAGCAGGCATGTGACTCCTCTTATTCTTGGCGAGAAAGTGGCACTTTTAATTTCTTGATTTTATGGATGTAACATGGAGGCTCCAAGGATATTATACACTCTTGCCAGAGAACAACCTATCTGCCATCTCCAAGAAGACAGGCACGCATCCCTAGTACCGTTGGTGGAGCCCGAGGAGAAAGTAGACAGCTGTAATCTACCAAAATATCATAAAGTCCTCTAGCCCTGAGACACTCGCAGCTACAAGCTCTGGGGACTAGTAGGATTTGACAACACAACACTCAGGACATGACAAGGCAGCAACAAACCGATCTTAGATGGTCAAGAGACCACTCTCAGACTGTTGCCAAGACGTGAGACATGAGGCATGAGGACACACAGAATATAATGAGTCAAATCACCGAGACAATTAATTTTATTACCCCAAATTATGGAGCATGGCAAATATAGGCAGCCTCCCATGGGAACTAATCCTAACCAGGATGGCAGGGGCTTACTGTCAGAAATCCTCCAGCAAGAATTATGACGAAAAATCCTCTAAATATCCCCCCTACTCCTTGCTTGCTCACTGTCTTTTTCTTGTCTTGCGCGGGTCTTCACTCCCTGCTAGTTTGACTCTCATTGAAGCGTGGGATTGAATCTCACGTGCCTTCTCAGGCACTCGGTAGTTGCTCATGTGATGGGGGGAATAGATGATAGGGAAAAAACGAGGATGTTGGAAGAGACCAGCTGTCTAGCTTGATACATGCGTCTTGCTCACAACTTTAAAGGGGAGGCTAAGTTCTAAAAATTACTGTGGGCTTATTAGGAGAGCTGGGTGATAAATCATCATTCTGTCAGGGTTGGCTACTCTTTTACTCTAATATGTGATAACTATAGTTCTTGGGGATGGAATTTAAAGGGGAATCATGTTAGATCACCTTCCCTTTGTGGGAGCTGCTTTGTCATGGTGGGGGATCTTGTATGTTCCTATGACCTGGTGAGCAAGACTAGAGGATGCTTTGGTCCCTGCTCCGCCTTACTTAGAGGGAGAGGACTACTCATGCTAGCAAGGTTGCCAATGAGGGACCAGGCTAAATGGTTCCTGAAGTTAGGCTTCCAGTATGGGCCAATACTGCCACTCACCAGAGGGACCACCTTTTGAGGTCGTCCTGTGTTGGATGGTTGGCTGTCTGGCCTGGGATGTGTTGTGGGGGAGGTCTTAGCTCTGTCATGGACAAACTTTTGAATCATGAGGGGCCACTTTTTAAAACACGTGGCCTCCATGGGGACGAGGTACCCTGTTCATGACAGCCAGCACTTGTGATCCTGGTAGGCGGTCCCCCTTTACCCTTGGAGCCATTTTATTTATATAATATAAAAAATGAAAATTCCTCTAGTCCTCGATGGGCGGTTGACCAGGCCCTCGAGACGTCACCTTCTGGTTGTGATGGGGATGTGCAGGCAGGAGCCTGCCCATCTCCCTGCTGCTGCTTTCCATGGTGGAAGACCCCTTGGGTTAGTTATTGAGTCTTGTCTTGACATTCTTATGATCATTAATATCTATGCCTCCATATCATACCGTGCTTTCACTCAGTTTTAAAGCCCTCTGGAACAATTATCCATATCAATCTATGACGGTGATTGTCTCTCTAATCAATGTTATGTGACATTTACATCAGATGTTGCTGCCAAAGCTGCTCTTGGGACATTAAATTCTTTGTGTCTTGGGGACAACTTAATTTCTGGGGTCATTTGATGACAGTGAAAATTATTATTGTCCTAATGTTTTTGTTGATGCTGAGGAACGTGTCCCTAAAGCTCGCCACCCACATACACCCTAATGATTTGTAGCATATTATAGGGAAGGTCAAGATAACTTTATCCATGCTGCCAAGTATCTAGAAAGGGTGAATGGTGTTCTCCCTACAAATAATATCAAGAAATATGGTAAAAGTGTCTTGATCAGAGCTAAAGATTTAATGCAGGCGATGATGCTCCTCCATCTTCCTTGCCCTTCTGATGGAATCTCCGAATCCATCAAGCCACACCGAGCATTCATTTGGTGTAAAGGGCGTATTTACATCCATCTTCAGACAGATGTCATCTTCTGAATTCTCAGATGACATCCTTCAGCTATGACTAGATAATGTTCAACGAGTGGCCAAGATTAGAGGAAATAATATGATTATGCTCACTTTTTATGGTTCTTTTCTCTCTGAACGTGTAGGGATCGCCCTTCTTTCATTTCCTGTATAGGCATTTGCTGATCGTCCTTTACAATGCTGCTGGTGTTATGAGTTCGGTCATGGGAGGAAAAACTCAAAATCTCCAGTGTGGTCACTGCTCAGCCCTTGACTCGCACCGTACTCCTGAATCCAAATTGGAACCCTACTGCTTCTACTGAAGAGAGGTTCCCATCCTCCAGCTGCCTAATTCCCAGTTTGTAAGTCTAGATAGTGCCAGATGAGAACTTATTTTTAGATAGAAGGATTGTGGGGCAAAATCATGTCTCATTCCTCTACTCTAATTTTTCCACCTCCACCACAGGTAATAAGGTTGTAACACCTTCCCACCTCTCTCAACCATCGATTGTTTCCTCCCCTCCTTGTGAAAATGCCCCTTCTTCAGTTTCTGTCAGCAACAAGTTCTCTGTTTTGGAGGATATCACAGATAAGCCCTCCTCTGCATCTTCAGCCAAGCTACTCTCCTCTTTTCCAGCAAAGTCCTCCACTGCATCTTCACCAGCTACATCACAGTCTCCCAATACAAAAGTTCTTATTGTTGAAGTCCACGTCCCCATGGACTCTCACCCACGAATGACTCCCAAGACTTTTAAGCCTCCACAGACACATACTAACAACTCTTCCACGCATCCTCCTCGGTCCTATCAAAAAACGTTCCCGTTCCTCCTAGAAAGAGTCCTTTGGGAACATCAGATGACATTATATATCAAAGTGATTCTCCACATCCGAAATGGACATGAAGGGTTTCTCTGCCTGTCTTCCAAATAAGTCCTTCTCCAAGAGCAATATCAATATGGCTCTGTCGAGGAATCCTCCTCCTCCAGTCTTTTCAGTAGTTTCAGAGAATTGTGTGTGTGTAGCTATCCCTACGCCACTTACTCAATCTCGGGTTTCTGTACCTATAGGTGGTGAGGGACCAGATAAGCCTTGCAGGCTGAGTAAGGTAGTCAAAGGCAAACTTCTCTCTAGGGCTTCCCTGAAACCCCCCCAAAATACTAATATTCAAGATTTTGCAGTGGAATTACCGTGGTTTGCGTGCCTTCTGGGAGGAGCTCTGGATATTGATCACTAGATTTTCTCCTGTCTTTATTTGTTTGCAAGAGACAAAGCTCGGAGAATCAACTCACTTTTGGTCCTCCTGGATATTGTGCATTCTTCTCCATTCAGATTCCTGGTCAGGGCCACCACAGTGGCACTGTCATCTTTATTCACAATGATATTCCTTTTATCCACATGCGGATTTATTTGCTGCTGCGAGTTGTTGCTATTGAGTTTTTATAAATCGTTTTTATTCATTATGCAGTATGTATCTTCCTTCCAGTGTTCCTGTCGAGAGAAATGAACTTGATAATCTTTTAAATGCTCTTCCTTCTCCTCATATTTTATTGGTAGACTTCAGTGGTCGCCATCCTTTGTAAGATGATGACGCTGTCAACCGACATGGTCTATTAATTGTTTTTTTTTTTTTTTCCGAGAATTCAGGATTGGAGATTTTAAATTCTGGAGATGTGACCCATTTCCACAGTCAAACCGGTACTTTACAACAACAGATCTCTCTCTGTGCATCTAACTCTTTTCTTAATTTTAACTGGAAAGATTTACTAGACCTATATGGGAGCAATCACTTCACAATTTTATTGGAGTCAACTGATTCTGCACCACAGTCACGTCCTTCTCAATGGCAGCTAGATAAGACGGATTGGTACCTATTCAAGGAACTCAGCACTCCTGCCCACTCAGTAGATTAGATAGAAACTGTGATAAAGTTGCGACATACTTCTCCACTCATGCAACACCCTACTCATATTCCTGATCGTCATAGAGATAGCCCAACATTCTTGACCTTTTCCTGACCTCTAATCCTTCTGCTTATGCTGTCACCCTCTCTTCTCCATTGGGCTCCTCTGATCACAATCTCATATCTGTATCTTGTCTTATCGCTCCAATCCCTCCTCAGGATCTCCCTAAGCGAAAATGCCTCTGGTGTTTGGCTCTGCTAGTTGGGGGACCTGAGGAGGTATTTTGCTGATTTTGCCCTGGATATATCAAAAGAGTTTGGCACAAAGCTTTGATTTCCAAACTACCCTCCTATGGCTTCTATCTTTCTCTGTAACTTCATCTCAAGTTTCCTTTCTGACCGTTCTATTGCTGATGTGGTAGACAGTCACTGTTCTTCTCCTAAATCAGTTAACAGTGGTGTTCCTCAGGGTTCTGTCCTGTCACCCACTCTCTTCTTATTATTCATCAATAACCTTCTAAACCAAAGTTCTTGTCCTGTCCACTCCTACACTGATGATACCACCCTGCACTTTTTCACATCTTTTCATGGACGTCCAACTTTACAGGAAGTAAACATTTCACGCAGGGAAGCCACAGAATGCCTGACTTCTGATCTTTCCAAAATTTCTGATTGGAGCAGAGCAAACATGGTTTTGTTCAATGCTTCAAAAACTCAGTTCCTCCATCTATCAACTCGACACAACCTTCCAGACAACTATCCCCTCTTCTTCAATGACACTCAACTGTCCCCCTCTTCTACACTGAACATCCTCAGTCTGTCCTTTACTTATAATCTGAACTGGAAACATCAGCTTCTATGAATGATACGTGGCATCATCAAAAGAAGAGAGGAGGGGAGAGGGAATCCGAGCAACCCTGAAAACAGCTGAATGATGATGCCATGTAGCATTTTACAAGAGTACTTTTAATCACCGGAATAATGCTGTTGTGTAATGCTTATTGGTAAATTACATGCTTTTTGATACTGTTTGTCTTGTTACAAGATACTGTAATATTCCACAGCCTGCAAAAAAAAAAAAAAAAATAAGGTTAAACCATTCGTAATTTGAGCAAGTAGCACCTCTGAGGCTGCGACAATGCAACCGTCTGTCTGTCACCTCATAGCTACACGCAGAGCACACCCATACATTTCAATTCCTCTGACAGGTAAACAAAGCATTAAAATGCATATGTGTATTGAACATTTTCTACTTAGAATTACACATTCTTTCACCTCTTTTAGTATTTGCAGAAACTCGCATTACGCCCTGTATTCCCTACTTTCTGCTGAGGCGGTAGCCTTCCGAGAGCTGCCTGTTTTTACAGCAGAATTATCTGCCATTATTCTCGCCCTAGAAATAATTTTGACCTCACCAGTTTCAAGTTTTACTATTTTTAGTGACTCCTGTAGTGAGTGGTTTGCCCTGGAGTATTTTACTTCCTCTCTTCCTTTTCTAATTTTATCTGTTTTAGAGTGGATTCATCTGCTTCAGCGCAGAGGATATCTATCCAACTATCTATGTATCTATCTTTTTATCTGTCTATCTATCTATCTATCTATCTTTCTATCTATCTATCTATCTATCTATCTATCTATCTATCTATCTATCTATCTATCTATCTATCTATCTATCTATCTATATATATATATATATATATATATATATATATATATATATATATATATATATATATATATATATATATATATATATATATATATATATATATATGATCACCTGAAGATCCGCCACCCCAGCCGCACTCGGGGTGGCAGATCTTCAGGTGAGACAATCTGGGGTGGCGGATCTTCAGGTGATCCCATACTTTTAATGAAGTAAACTTTTTTCTGCATTTTTTATATCCACTCAGTTTTTTAATGCGTTCATGTTGTTAGGTTAGGTTAGGTTAGGTTAGGCTAACCTAACCTAACCTAACCTAACCAAGTGAGAGAGTCTGGGGTGGCGGATCTTCAGGTGAGACAATCTGGGGTGGCGGATCTTCAGGTGATCCCTGTGGGGTGGCGGATCTTCAAGTGATCCATATATTCATTAATTTATCCATTCATTCATTCATTCCTTAATTAATTAATTTATTTATTTCACGTTTCACGTATTTCACATTGTAATACAATGTCTACTAAGTGCATATATGCATTTTTCTTTTTTCTTTTTTTTAATCATACGAATTGTTAATAATGGTTACCCATTTGCAAGGGATTTTATTTCCTCGTTTTTTTTTATATTTATTTTTATTTATTTATTTATTTATTTATTTATTTATTTTATTTTATTTTATTTTATTTTATTTTATTTATTTTTTTTTTTTGATGCCCTGATGATGTGTTACCATCTCCCTTTGAATTGTATAAGCAGGTCTTATGTTGACCTAATGAATTAAACCAGGTAAAGATGAGTTAATCATGGCTTATCTTATCTCCCCCTTTACTAGCAAGATGGGCACCAGCTCCTGTCTGACCAATTTGCAATCTTGTTCCGCTCCAGAATAATGCCCACGATGGAAAGCCACTGCACGAGTCTTGCTAGTAGGATGATAACCAGTCTGCCTGTACCCCGAGAAATACACCATGGTAGTACACACTTGAGGATTGATGGAAACGAGGAAGCCACTTCTCCTAGCATTATGGTACTCCCATCACGAAACATGTGTTGGCGCAGCATGAAAACCATAGCAAGAGTTGGAGTAGTGGTTTTGTTGATGCTGGACATCCTAGCATTGGAAATACCGCTGGTCATTACTATGCACAGGTCCCTTGGGGTGTCTATGGAAGCTGTGAGTTTGGCTGGCGCAATGATAATATTCTACTTAGTAGTGATGATGTTGGGACTGGTCTCTCCTCACCTGGCACACTTACTGCTCATGTCTGGCTCTCTTTTGCTGAAGTCTTATGGGAAGTATCTGTTGGCCCATGCCATGACGCACCTTGGAGCAAAGAAAATCACAGCCATGCATTTAGTGTTCATTTACCTCTTAGTCAAAATTATCTTCACTATCTTTGTTCTCGCCTTGTGCTATTAATCTCTCTCTCTCTCTCTCTCTCTCTCTCTCTCTCTCTCTCTCTCTCTCTCTCTCTCTCTCTCTCTCTCTCTCTCTCTCTCTCTCTCTCTCTCTCTCTCTCTCTCTCTCTCTCTCTCTCTCTCTCTCTCTCTCTCTCTCTCTCTCTCTCTCTCTCCATGAAAAGGCGAATATGGACTCCTAATTTTTATTGTATTGTTGAAGTTGTTAGACAGAGGAACTTTAATGTTTTGTTAATTATCATGATTAAAATGTGTCCAATGCGAATACTGACTTTTCCACCTGAAGGCACTTTCGCCATTCCTAGAACCACTCGCCCAAAAGTTTCGGCGCCTTATGCTGATTATCTCTGGGGAAGTTATAATGGTTTTCAAGAATGCTCTCATGATTATAGGGATATTTTAACAAGGATCCTGTACCATCAGAGAGAGAGAGAGAGAGAGAGAGAGAGAGAGAGAGAGAGAGAGAGAGAGAGAGAGAGAGAGAGACCCCTCAAATATCTGAACTTCCAGGGATCGAGAGAGAGAGAGAGAGAGAGAGAGAGAGAGAGAGAGAGAGAGAGAGAGAGAGAGAGAGAGAGAGAGAGAGAGACCCCTCAAATATCTGAACTTTCAGTAACCGGACTTGCCAGTATTCGGATATACACGTCAGCTACCAGGGGGACTCGAGCCCCTCTTTCTCTCCTCATCTCTTGCAAGTCAACCAACGTGACTATGGTCTGACCATTTTGAACTGAGTGTTTAGGCGTTGCTCTTTCTGAGGATTCCCTAGCTTGCGGAGCTACCAAACCTTGGACAGGGCCAATTATCGGATTAGAGCCTGTGTTGCTGATAACCTTGCTCCCCACACACCACCTCTCTCTCTCTCTCTCTCTCTCTCTCTCTCTCTCTCTCTCTCTCTCTCTCTCTCTCTCCATTGTGAATTTCGTTTAAATGTGATAGGTTTCCTTTTAGATATGATATTTCCCTTATACTATGATGTTATATTTTTATTCTTTAGTTATGACTTTTTTTCCACACCACCATCGACGTAAAAGTCAAGGGACGTTGGTGGCTTTTGCTGTTTGAAGGGTCAAGTAATGGGTCCCTATTAGCCTTTTCTTAAAAAAAAAGAAACTTTTTTTTTTACTGAGTAAATAAGCTCTGTTTCTCGGCTGTGCCCCCTGGTGGGAACCATGAGCAAGGCTAGACGGGGCTTCCACCCCCTGCTTCCCTCTACTTACGGGGAGAAGGTTACCCATGCCAGAAAGGTCGCCAGTGAGGTACCAGACTAAATGATTCCCAGAGTTAGGCTGCCAGTGGGGGTCAACAGTGCCACTCACCAGAAAGCCCACCTTTTGAGGTCGTCCTGTGTTGGATGGTCGGGTGTCTGGGCTGGGATGCATTATGGGAGGTCCTTAGCTCTGTTGTGGACAAACTTTCGAATCATGAGAGGCCACTTTTTAAAACGAGTAGCTCTATAGGGATGAGGTAGCCTGTTACGCGGCCAGTGCTTGCCCCCCTTGTAGTACCAGTAGGTGGTTTCCCTTTGCCCTTGGGGCCATTTTATTTTTATAATATCCGCATGGATAGAAATAAAAACTCCTCTGGTCCTCAAGGGGCTATCAGCCAGGCTCTAGAGATGTCACCCTCTGGTCAAGAATAATGGCATAGTTATCTGCCATTATTCTTGCCCTAGAAATAATTTTTTACCTTACCTGTTTCAAGTTTTATTATTTTAGAAACTCCTATAGTGTGTTGTCTGCCCTGGAGCATTTTGCTTCCTCTCTCCCTCCCCTAATTTTATCTGTTTTAAAGTGAATTAATCTGCTTCGGGGCAGATGATATCATATGTGGGAGTTCATGACAATGAGAAGGCCAATAGGCTGGCTAAAGAGGTGGCAACTTGGGTTGCTCCTTCCATCCCCATTCCTTTTCAGTATAAGGGTGGCAGTTCTTGCCAGTTGGCAGGGCAGGTGGGGAGATGTGATTGCCACCACTAAAATGGGTGAGAAAACTGTAATTTTCCATTCATAGAAGTATGCCCATGTGCAGGAGCTCTTCACAGAGATTGCATTGGCCCATCTCTGTATGGGTCAAACACACCTCACTCTTGGTTACCTTATGTCCTGGAAAACCCAACCATTTTGTGATGACTGCTTAGTTCCCCTTACTGTGCAACATTTTCTTGTGGAATGCCCTAGTCTGGTGGAACTGCAGGAGCGATATCTTTTCCACTGTCACAATGAGGATGTGGACTTTCCAGATGTTGCTGATACATGGAGATAGGGCTCTCTCCCCAGGACATGAGCCAGGTCTTGGGGCCTGGGTCAGTAGGGTCAGTGTTTTGGGCACATAATGAACAACACCAAAATTCTGGGTCAGTGGGGTTAGTGTCTCTGGCATGTAACGAACAATGCCAGATATCTGGGTCACTGGGGCCAGTGTCTTGGGTATGAAATAAATAAACCTAGACACTGGGTCAGTGGGGAATGTTCTCACTTTAATTCAATTAATATACCAACCTCTCTTTTTTAGCACTGAGTTTTTATGTTTCTTCCTATGTACTTTTTTTGTTTACATTTTTAGTGGTTTTGTAACATATTTACCATACCTATAATTTTGTTTTTAATATCAGTATTTTAAACTGCAAAGTTTGTTGCTTTTAAAGTTTTGTAGCGGCGCCATATGACCGCGATGTTGCGGTGCCATAAGCTAAATCAATCATTCAATCCATCTCGGCTTTGGAGGTGACGAGAGCGAGCGGGAGAGGTATGGTCTGGCCATTTTTAATTGAGCGCTTAGGCATTGCCCTTTCTGGGGATTCCCCGGCCTGCAGCACTGCCGCACTTATACCAAGACACACCTCATGTCAGGTATTTCCTACCTCAAAATTAAATGGTGTTGTAGTATATATACACTGTGATGCTCTAAAGAAAGGCAAGTTAGTTTACTATATGTTTTTTTTTTTATGATACTTGCATTGTTTTTTTGCACTTCTCGCCCTACCAGCCAGGATGGTAGCTCCTGGTCTCTCTTGTCACCTCCACAGCCGAGGAAAAGAGCTTACTTTTTAGGTAAATAAGTATTTTTTGGAAGAAAAGGCTATTAGGGGCTCATTACTTGATCTCTCAAGAATTGTTGCCCAAACATTGAGAGCCACCAATGTGCCTTGACTTTTCCTTGATGGTGGTGTGGAAAAAAGTCGTAACTAAAGAATAAAAATATAATATCATAGTTTGAGGAAAATATCATATCTTAAAGGAAACCTATTACACATAAACGAAATTCACAATGGAGAGAGAGAGAGAGAGAGAGAGAGAGAGAGAGAGAGAGAGAGAGAGAGAGAGAGAGAGAGAGAGAGAGAGAGAGAGAGAGAGAGAGAGAGAGAGAGAGGGACAGTTTTGACTGACTGACAGGCAAATTTTTTTCAAATTCTAATGATTCATAGGTAAGTATAGATCTGAAAGAAGTAAATTTGCATGAAATGTAGACTGTATATGCAGAGAGAGAGAGAGAGAGAGAGAGAGAGAGAGAGAGAGAGAGAGAGAGAGAGAGAGAGAGAGAGAGAGAGAGGTGGTGTGTGGGGGAGCGAGGTTATTAACGACATATAGGCAATCTGATAATTGCCCAGTACAAGGTTTGGCAGAGCTGCAGGCCAGGGAATCCCCAGAAAGACAACGCCTAAACGCTCAATTCAAAATGGTTGGACCATAGTCCATCCTAGTTGATGCTGTGACAGGAAGTGACCATGGATCAACACAGTAACTCTGACTGTGTGACCTCACTTAGTCACCCATGGAGATGTGACAGCACCTGAAGGAAACATTGTTCGCAAAAAAAAATAATGCAAGTATCACTTAAAAAAAAAATAAATAAACATACTGTATATAACACTAACGTGCTTTCTTTAGAGCACCACAGGGTATATATACCATTTGATTTTGAGGTAGGAAGTACTTGACATGAGGTGTGTCTTGGTATAAGTGTGGCAGTGCTGCAGGCCAGGGAATTCCAGGAAAGAAAAACGCCTAAATGCTCAATTGAAAATGGCCAGACCATGGTGTTGTGGTAAACAAAATCTACACGGATATGTATATACAAACCACAGAACCCATAGAAAAAATATTAAATGCAAATGAGGAATGAGTGAAAGACTTTCAAATGCAGTTGTTGGGTTTGATCGAAAGAGAGGGCCTCGCTGTTGGTCAAATTTACAGTGCTGATGAAAAGGACCTTTTCTACCACTCATTGCCAGTAACACAATAGCTAATGTCACAATCCCGGTTATCTTTCCAAGAAAGTGAACGTTACACTGATCCCAGAAAGTTTTAAAGGTCTGGATTTTTAAAGGCCTCGAATACCTATCCAACTTATCTAAAATCGCCAGCTATTAAACACTCTCACAAAACTCTTACCTTGGCACAACACACCAGAAATCACCTCAACACCAGATCAGTGTTGGGGTAGAAAACACAATTATTCTATATAATAACAGAATATATTAGTAATAATGTTAACTTATAAACAACTTGAGGTAGTACACATTAAAGAAAATTAGGGAATAAATTTCTACCCTAGACCAACACAGGATAATTCCCATGCTCCCTCACACCCCTTTTACTCAGGCTCTTGTATCGCCTCCCTTATTGCTCAGAGGTTATACACATCAATATATGACATTCCTGTCACTTCATAAGGCACTCTTTTACTCTTTCATAGGCCAACTTCAGGAATTTCCGTAGATGCCGTCACTGCATCACTAAATAGCAATTCCCATATTTTACCTCCTCACATCTCACAAGACATCACCACCATCACCATAGATCACCTATAACACCATAACACCACCTCCAAAGACACCAGTAACACCACATCACCACCTCAACCCCAACCACAAAATGGCTGCCTCTCACCCTGACGCTGCTCTTCGGCATTATGTCACCTACACAACTCACCAACCAAATTTCAGCGGACAAGAGCTCTTGGTACCACAAAAGACTCACCAATCTGATCCTGGGTATCAGGGTTATACCATCACATCACTAATACCCCCACACACCCACTCAATTACTACACCACACCTAAATTTATCCCATGAGAACATCACCCCTTCTCTTTCCCCTCGGGCCTCTATCGCCCTGAAGAATTCTGCTGAGTCAGGTACAAAAGCCAGACATGTATCTTCCCTCGCCTCCACACATCTCACCTCAAATACACATTTTCCTTTACATATACGTACATATAAAAAAATATAATTATGAAGAGAATAATACTACATGATATAAAATGAGTAAATAAGCCTTATACTATCTTATGACTAAGAATAAAGATAAATTTAGAAGGAAAACGGAACATGGGGACATTAAGAAAACGTGTTCGTTTTCAGGGTAAATTTGGCCAATAACATGACATCCCTTTCCCAAAAGAGGCATGAGGCACCTGATTAAGATGCTTCATGACTAGATGGGGTGCGAGACAAGGCATTGACAGTTACATTCTCGCTGCCTCTTACATGGTGAATTTCCATGGGAGTTCACTATTAAATATCAGGCTCCTATTTTTTTTTTTTTTTTATGTAGGAGGGACACTGGCCAAGGGCAACAAAAATCCAATAAAAAAAAGACCATTGAGATACCAGTCCCAGAAAAGGGTCCAAAGCGGTAGTCAAAAATTGAAGGATAAGTGTCTTGAAACCTCCCTCTTGAAGGAATTCAAGTCATAGGAAGGTGAAAATACAGAAGCAGGCAGGGAGTTCCAGAGTTTACAAGAGAAAGGGGTGAATGATTGAGAATACTCTTGCATTAGAAAAGTGGACAGAATAGGGGTGAGAGAAAGAAGAAAGTCTTGTGCAGCGAGGCTGCAGAAGGGAAGGCATGCAGTGAGCAAGATCAGAATAGCATTTAGCATGAAAATAGTGGTAGAAGACAGCTAGAGATGCAACATTGCGATGATGAGAGAGAGGCTGAAGACAGTCAGTTAGAGGAGAGGAGTTGATAAGATGAAAAGCTTTTGATTCCACCCTGTCTAGAAGAGCGGTATGAGTGGAACCCACCAGACATGTGAAGCATACTCTATACATGGACGGATAAGACCCTTGTACAGAGTTAGCAGCTGGGGGTTGGGTGAAAAAACTGGCGGAGACGTCTCAGAACACCTAACTTCATAGAAGCTGTTTTAGCTAGAGTTGAGATGTGAAATTTCCAGTTCAGATTATAAGTAAAGGACAGACCGAGGATGTTCAGTGTAGAAGAGGGGGACAGTTGAGAATCATTGAAGAAGAGGGGATAGTTGTCTGGGAGGTTGTGTCGAGTTGATAGATGGAGGAATTGAGTTTCTGAGGCACTGAACAATACCTAGTTTGTTCTGCCCCAATCAGAAATATTAGAAAAATCAGAAGTCAGGCGTTCTATGAATTCCCTGCGTGAAATGTTTACTTCCTGTACTTCCTGAAGGGTTGGACGTCTATGAAAAGATGTGGAAAAGAGCAGGGTGGTATCATCAGCGTAGGAGTGGAGAGGACAAGAAGTTTGGTTTAGGTCATTGATGAATAATAAGAAGAGAGTGGATGACAGGACAGAACCCTGAGGAACACCACTGTTAATAGATTTAAGAGAAGAGCAGTGACCGTCTACCACAGCAGCAATAAAATGGTGAATAAGGAAACTTGAGATGAAGTTACAGAGAGAAGGATAGAAGCTGTAGGAGGGTAGTTTGGAAATCAAAGCTTTGTGCCAGACTCTATCAAAGGCTTTTGATATGTCCAAGTCAACAGCAAAAGTTTCACCAAAAATCTCATACTGGCGATCACATAGAAGGTTGTGAAGTGATAGATGTTTAAGAATTTTCCTGTTGAGGATAGATTAAAAATCTTTAGATAGGCAGGAAATTAAAGCAATAGGACGGTAGTTTGAGGGATTAGAACGGTCACCCTTTTTCGGAACAGGCTGAATGTAGGCAGACTTCCAGCAAGAATGAAAGGTAGATGTTGACAGACAGAGCTGAAAGAGTCTGACTAGGCAAGGTGCAAGTATGGAGGCACAATTTCAGAGAACAATAGGAGGGACCCCATCAGGTCCATAAGCCCTCCAAGGGTTTACGCCAGCAAGGGCATGGAAAACATCATTGTGAAGAATTTTAATAGGTAGCATGAAGTAGGCAGAGGTTGGAGGAGAGGGAGGAACAAGCCCTGAATCGTCCAAGGTAGAGTTTTTAGCAAAGGTTTGAGCGAAGAGTTTAGCTTTATAAATAGATGTGATAGCAGTGATGCCATCTGGTTGAAATAAAGGAGGGAAAGAAAAAGCAAAGTTATTGGAGATATTTTTGGCTAGATGCTAGAAGTCACGAGGGGAGTTAAATCTTGAAAGATTTTGACACTTTCTGTTAATGAAGGAGTTTTTGGCTAGTTAGAGAACAGACTTGGCATGGTTCTGGGCAGAAATATAAAGTGCATAAGATTCTGGTGATGGAAGGCTTAAGTACCTTTTGTGGGCCACCTCTCTATCATGAGAACAAGCTGTGTTAAACCAAGGTTTGGAGGGTTTAGGTCGAGAAAAAGAGTGAGAAATGTGTACCTCCATGCCAGACACTATCACCTCTGTTATGCGGTTGATACACAAAGACGGGTCTCTGACACGGAAGCAGTGGTCATTCCAAGGAAAGTCAGCAAAATACCTCCTCAGGTCCCTCCAACTAGCAGAGGCAAAACACCAGAGGTACCTTCGCTTAGGGGGATCCTGAGGAGAGATTGGAGCGATAAGACAAGACACAGATATGAGATTGTGATTGAAGGAGCCCAATGGAGAAGAGAGGGTGACAGCTTAAGCAGAAGGATTAGAGGTCAGGAAAAGCTCAAGAATGTTGGGCGTTTCTCCAAGACGGTCAGGAATACAAGTAGGGTGTTACACCAGCTGCTCTAGGTCGTGGAGGACAGTAAAGATGAAGGCTAGTTCACCAGGATGGTCAGTGAAGGGAGAGAAAAGCCAAAGCTGGTAGTGAACATTGAGGTCTCCAAGAATGGAGATCTCTGCAAAAGGGAAGAGAGTCAGAATGTGCTCCACTTTGGAAGATAAGTAGTCAAAGAATTTCTTATAGTCTGAGGAGTTAGGTGAGAGGTATACAGCACGATAAATTTAGTTGAGAGTGACTCTGTAGTCGTAGCCAGATGGTGGAAAACTTGGAAGATTCAAGAGCGTGGGCACGAGAACAAGTTAAGTCGTTGCTAACATAAATGCAACATCCAGCTTTGGATCGAAAATGAGGATAGAGAAAGTAGGAGGGAACAGAAAAGGGGCTACTGTCAGTTGCGTCAGACACCTGAGTTTCAGTGAGGAAAAGAAGATGAGATTTAGAAGAGGAGAAGTGGTGTTCAGCAGATTGAAAATTAGATCTTAGACCACGAATGTTGCAGAAGTTAATGTAGAAAAAGTTAAGGGGGTTGTCAAGACATTTAGGGTCGTCGTCAGAAGGGCAGTCCGACCTGGGAACATTTGTGGTCCCCTTCCCAGATGGGGACTCTAAGGCTGGTGTAGGAGTCGCCATGATAATTTTGAAATTTTGAGTGAAGGTTGTGTGTGTGTTATTAGGTGCTTGTAGTTTTGTGTGGAGGAAGAGAGTTGTCTTTAGAGGGCAGGCTGTGACTACCCCCTTGTGTTGTGAGACATGAAGGGAAACTTTCAGTGAGGTCACAGCTGGGTTTAATGGTAAGTTCACAGCACCCCTTGATTCAGTGCTTTAGACCTCACTGGGAGTAATTATCGTTTCGGTAGGTGCCTACTGCTTCCTCCTGCATCCTGTATATTGGAAGATTCTAATCACCTTTTCAGGGTTTCTCTCCACTTTCACTGTGCCTTCACTGGTGAAATGCTCGAAGCCCTCATCTCTCTGTGGCTCCTCTGGTATCTGTGCCTTCATATTCTCCACATACTTCACCAGGTCCCTTTGTGTGACCACTGCTCCTACTCGCTTTGGCCTTCCCTTCAAACACTGATACTTCTTATGCCCACTTCCCCCACATCCAAGGCACTTAACTGCACCTTCATCACCACTACCCTTCTTGTTGTGCTCCCCTGCCCAGTCCTGTGTGGCATAGCCCTAAGGTTGTGGTTGTGTGGCAGGGGCATGTTGTAATTGTAGGAAAAATTATAGTTGTTATGTAATGCCAGCCCCCCCTCCGGTTCCCCCCTCCTCCCTCCTCCTCACCGGTCCGATCAGAGCTCTAATGAGACGAGGTAAAGATCTTCACGGTGAAGAAGAAAAAAAAAAGAAGAAGAGAGAAGAGGTGAAGCACGCACACACACAAGAAAAAAAAAATTTTTGATTGGTAATGGGTCTCGCCTTCATCGTCATGGCCAGAGGGTAGGGAGAGGTTAATTATCACACAGTACCTACAGTGTGGCTTTATTATGAGGAACGAAAAATATAAAAATAGCAAAAATAATTAAATGAATAATACTGATGGGATTCTTTGGGTTGACTGACCCACTATGACACTTTATCGAGTGGTTAATCTAGAAAAAAAAAAAAAAGGCACTTGAAATTCTGGTATGGCATATACACTTATACTCCGTTACTTAACACTACGAATACACAAGAAAATAATTACTTTTATAACTCCTCAAGAGTACCATTGATTCTGGGCACCGTTATATCCCTAAATAGCGCGTCACAGCCTTCATCCATCACTGCTCTACGGCAATATTATTGCTCACAACACATTCACAGTAGACTATATTTGACTAAAGAAACATTACATGGCTAACACTTTCCCAAGACTCTGTGGCCTGTCTCCACGTGGGACCAACACCGGCTATTTTATCTGTTGCCAGAGGGAAGGGAGACGCCATTCTGTCAACACGTACAGTCACTATATCTTCACTAGAGACATGAATAATAAACATGAACACAGTAATATTCACTTCTAAATAAAAGAAGAATCAAATATTTCAGAGCTACGAGACCCACCTGTTGCCAGAGGGAAGGGAGACGCCATTCTGTGCTCTCCCCCTCAACACCCACCCCCAGGCCTCTGAAGTTATTGGAACCTTAGCTAATTCTCTCTCTCTCTTCTTTCACAAATAATTTTACTGAACCGTGAGTTTAAATAAAAATGCAGGAATAATTGGCTAGCAAGGTGAGCATATAGGCTGGACATTAGTTGAAGTTAATAATTGAATTCTAAATTACTAACATATTTTATAAGCTAGGGAATGACACCTTATGAGTTACTGGTAGGCTGACGCAACATGATGTAATCCTATTATTCGTATTACCACTGATTAGAGAAAATCACAGTTGAAATAAGTAAAGACTATTTATAACAAATGTTTCAAGACTTCTAAATCACTCCCACGAATACACGCCTTATAAATATACTTTTTTCATATAATCACTGAACCTTTAATTACCGCTATTATCGTCCTCTTCACCGCAAGCTACAAAAGAAAACAATTATTGGGGAGACTCAAAGAAACACAGAAATAATAAAAAGGAGCGTTACACACGCCCATTCTCCCAGAGTTAAACTCACGGTGAAGAATACATGCAAAATCCTACCTATACACTTTCCCTATCCTATCCATACATAAGGTCTACTAAACAGCTGACACTGACTCAACCACTTACCCTTGAGTCACCTGACTCGTACATTTCTTCCCGTAGGAAATTGTACCAACACCTTTCACATACAGAATACTTACAGGAAAAGAGAACTTGGACCCCAGTCACCCTCTGCTCTACGGGTAATCTATGGAGAAGTCACCTGACTAACTCCGTCACTCTCTTTATTCCCCGTCTCATAGAAAAGGAATAATCTATTACATTCGCAGCATTCGACACATTCGCCAACATTCACACAAATCATTCCTCTTACTACAACGAAGACTGGGGTAATACGTCCTCAAGGGAAACTTAGGACCCGTTAGAGGTGATGACTGTAACTTGAGGAGGAAGTAACCAAGTACGACGTTCCCTGGAAACCTCACTTCTCGAACTAAAGCCCACAAGAATGGGGTACACTTCCCCGAACTGAAACACATAAGCTACCATCTGGTATGAACTGTTTTGACACGACGAGAATTTGGGGACGACTTTCCCGAAATGCCCCACTCTATTTGTGGCTGAGACAGTGTCACTGACCTTCAAACACTTGTGACAGATGAGGATTTCCTGCTCTTAACTCACTTCATTCCTAACCCTCACATCCTATACATTATAACACTGTTCACTTCTCCTCACTCCTGAGTTCGTGCATCACATTAGCACTCCTCAATAAGACGTCTGGGAGGTCGACGGCGGTGGGGAGGGAGGTCTTGATCCTCCTCCTCCTCCTCCTCAACACATCCGTCTGAATAGTTCTCCTCCAACTCCGGAATAATTTCACTCCGGCTCACATACGGTTTCACCTTTTCTGCTGCTCTTTGTACTAACTTCCCAGAATAGGGGTCCTCCACTACATACAGTTGACCGTCCCTGATTACCTCACTCACTCGATATGGTCCTTTCCACTTAGCATTCAATTTGGTAGAGGTACCAGGCAACGGAGTTTTTGATTTCACCCACACCAAGGACCCAACTGAGACCTTTTCATCACGTCGTTTTCTGTTCGCCACTGCACGGTACCTCCTCTGTGACGTCACACTAGCGTCTTTAATCATGCGCTTAAGTTGCTGAACGTCACTATCTTCAGACTGCACCGTCAGGAGAGGCGCCGTGACGAAACGAGGTGGCTGTCTTGCGAAGAATGCTACATATGGAGAGACCCCCGTGCTGCTATGTACTGCCAGATTCATGTGTGACTGACATTCACTGAGAAGGGCGGGCCACCTTAAAGGGTAACCCTTGCACATTTGGGACAGCACGGTCTTCAGGGTCCGGTGCATTCTCTCGATGAGTCCGTTTGACTGGGGGTGATAGGGAGTGGTGTAGAGCAGTTCTATCCCATGAAGACCAGCCCAGGTTCTTAGTTCTCGTCCCGTGAACTCCAGGGCATTGTCACACAGGATGGAGAGTGGCTGGCCAAAGTCAGAGATGTATTGGGAAAGCTTAGCTACTATACCCTGAGCATGTTTTGTTTTTAGAGGATAAAATTTTACATACCTAGAGAAGTGATCTATGATGGTGAGGATATACCTTTGACCTTCGATTCTCCCTGCTCTGGATTTTCCCATCTAACTCCACCGTATTCTTCATTCTCCTCCATATCTATTAGTGACTCTATGCGATCCATGTTGAACTTTAGTGTATAGGGCCAAATAGACGAGCTTTGGCTTTGCTAATATTCATAGCCAACTTTTGTTGAATTTGAGCCTTGGCACTGGTTTCGAAATGTACTCCATCTCTTCCAAGGGTAAACACAAAACTGTTAAAATTGATACACAAGAACTGTTTACTTTTAAGCAAAGCGGCATTCACTGCACGTTTTATCTTTTTATAGCGTTCATTCGGAATTACTGGTCTGCTAGATGGATACTGTCTATTTTCTATTTCTACCAAAATAACCTTCGAACCGCAATTTCGTTCAATTTCTTTGCCAATGTTCAGAATTGTATCTGTTAATTCACGAGGCTGTGTATTAGGATTGATGTCGTTGCTTCCTAACCAGAGGAAAGTGAGGTCATGTCTCCATGCCAAGACGTGATTCAATCTCTCGTCATTAAAGAAATTCCTAGCTCTTGCTCCTCCTGCACGATATATTCTTACTTCTGAATTCTCCATTTCCACATCAAACCTACGTGGTACCTGGCTATGACCCACAACAGCCACTTTGAACATTACTTGACCCAATATTACCCAACTGTCAGTACTCTGTCTCTCCCAATACGACTGGCCAAGACTACAGCGAATCCCACCGCTATGCCACCAGTGTAATGCCACCCCCCCCTCCGGTTCCCCCCTCCTCCCTCCTCCTCACCGGTCCGATCAGAGCTCTAATGAGACGAGGCAAAGATCTTCACGGTGAAGAAGAAAAAAAAAGAAGAAGAGAGAAGAGGTGAAGTACGCACACACACAAGAAAAAAAAAACATTTTTGATTGGTAATGGTTCTCGCCTTCATCGTCATGGCCAGAGGGTAGGGAGAGGTTAATTATCACACAGTACCTACAGTGTGGCTTTATTATGAGGAACGAAAAATATAAAAATAGCAAAAATAATTAAATGAATAATACTGATGGGATTCTTTGGGTTGACTGACCCACTATGACACTTTATCGAGTGGTTAATCTAGAAAAAAAAAAAAAGGCACTTGAAATTCTGGTATGGCATATACACTTATACTCCGTTACTTAACACTACGAATACACAAGAAAATAATTACTTTTATAACTCCTCAAGAGTACCATTGATTCTGGGCACCGTTATATCCCTAAATAGCGTCACAGCCTTCATCCATCACTGCTCTACGGCAATATTATTGCTCACAACACATTCACAGTAGACTATATTTGACTAAAGAAACATTACATGGCTAACACTTTCCCAAGACTCTGTGGCCTGTCTCCACGTGGGACCAACACCGGCTATTTTATCTGTTGCCAGAGGGAAGGGAGACGCCATTCTGTCAACACGTACAGTCACTATATCTTCACTAGAGATATGAATAATAAACATGAACACAGTAATATTCACTTCTAAATAAAAGAAGAATCAAATATTTCAGAGCTACGAGACCCACCTATTGCCAGAGGGAAGGGAGACGCCATTCTGTGCTCTCCCCCTCAACACCCACCCCCAGGCCTCTGAAGTTATTGGAACCTTAGCTAGTTCTCTCTCTCTCTTCTTTCACAAATAATTTTACTGAACCGTGAGTTTAAATAAAAATGCAGGAATAATTGGCTAGCAAGGTGAGCATATAGGCTGGACATTAGTTGAAGTTAATAATTGAATTCTAAATTACTAACATATTTTATAAGCTAGGGAATGACACCTTATGAGTTACTGGTAGGCTGACGCAACATGATGTAATCCTATTATTCGTATTACCACTGATTAGAGAAAATCACAGTTGAAATAAGTAAAGACTATTTATAACAAATGTTTCAAGACTTCTAAATCACTCCCACGAATACACGCCTTATAGATATACTTTTTTCATATAATCACTAAACCTTTAATTACCGCTATTATCCTCCTCTTCACCGCAAGCTACAAAAGAAAACAATTATTGGGGAGACTCAAAGAAACACAGAAATAATAAAAAGGAGCGTTACAGTTAGGGTGGGACTGGTTTGGTCTGTGGAATGATCTCGAGCTCATCTGGTGGTCATTCTTATATCTCTGATGACCATCACTTTTGTTGGAGAAGGACTTTCTCTCTCCATGGTATTCACCTCTACTCAGCCCATGGGGTTCACAATAACTGTCAGCCCTGCATCCAGCTTCCATCACATTATTTTTACATTATGTGATATGAGCTCATATTTTAAACGGGGGGCATTTAGTCCATAAATTATTCCATCAACAGAACTCCTTTCACCTCCTTGACCATAGTGACTTCCTTGGTCTTCATCCATCGTTCCAGTTTAAGACTGGAACACTCTCAAGCCATCTCGAGATAAGTGGCACCTGGGCGTTTTCTAATCCTGCAGAACCTTTCCCGGTACACTCCCAGACTTAAACGGCTTGATCCCAACACCGCCTCCTTTATCACTTTATAATCACACACCTCTTCCCCAATCAAACTCGCATATGCCTCCCTGGCCTTTCCTTCAAATTTAGACTGGACCAGCAATGCCCACTCATCTTCATCCCATCCCCTCAACTTTGTAGTTTTTTTTCAAAATGAAGGAAGAAATCCTCTTCCTCCCCTTCCATATGTGGAAATTTAGGCACATAGATTACATTTCTCTCTGCATGCCTGTTTCCATGAACACCGTTTCCTGCCCTGGCCTCTGTCAATTTAATTCCTTTTTCTACCCTTATTTTTTTCTACTTTCACCTCCTGCATCTGTATCTGCTGCATCTCCACTTCTTTCTGCATTTGCATCTGCATCTGCTGCTTCTGCATTTGCAATTGAAGTTTCATAATTCAAATTTGTCACTACTAGAAAGGCCATCAGTTCCATCAAGTGCACCCAGATTTATCTCTCTCATCCCAGCACCTCCCTCTTCACTCTCTCCATCATCATCCTCACTTTCATCACCATCATTTTTAAACCAGCTCCTCTCTACGAGAGCATTTTTTTACTCCACCTGCATTTCCTCCTTTTCTTGGATTTCAATTCCACTTGGAACTTCTCAGCCACTAAACACAATTCCTCCTTGGTTAGCGGGTACAAGGCATGCACACTCCTTGACAGAAGGAGCGCCTCAGCACGTTTAGCCGCCATGATTACAGTCACTACACTTCACAAAATATTCGTCCAAATATTACACCATTAGTTATTTGAACTGACAAAATATACTTTCACACACCAGTACCGGCACCACAAAATGATATACACAAGAAATACGTACACAGTTAAAAGAAATATTTCACACAGGTAAATCCCTCTCAATGACAATTACCGTGTAACACTCATTACACCTCACAGAAGGAGGAACAGAAAAAGCAGTTAGACAAAGAGTAAAAGCTGGATGGGAAAAATGGAGGGAAGTGAGTGGAGTAACCTTAAATAAGAAAATACCATTGAAGCTGAAAATGAAGATATACAGAAGTGTGTTGAGACCAGTACTTCTGTATGGTGCAGAGACATGGTCTTTAAGGAAGAAAGAGGAAGGCATTCTGGAGAGGACGGAGATGAGGATGGTGAGATGGATGGCTGGCATTTCACTGTTAGAAAGGAGACAAAGTGAAGATATAAGAAGAATGTGTGGAATATGTAATATCAAGGAGAAGGCAAGAGAAGCACGACTAAGATATTTTGGACACGTGATAAGGAGAGATGAGGATGAACCAGTGAGGAAGGCAATGATGGTGGAGGTTAGGGGGGAGAAGGAGGGTTGGGAGACAGAGAATAAGATGGAGAGACGTAATAAGGAGTGATATGAACAAGCTGGGAGTGCAAGAAGATGATGCAATGGAGAGAAACAGATGGAGAAGGATAACTCGAGCGGCTGACCCTGCAATACATTGGGATTAAGGTCGTATGAAGAAGAAGACTCATTACACCTCACAGATATTCAATATCCTGGATGGGCCCCCATTTCTGTCATGATCCCGGTTATCTTTCCAAGAAAGTAAACGTTACACTGATCCCAGAAAGTTTTAAAGGTCTGAATTTTTAAAAGGCCTCGAATACCTACCCAACCTATTCGAAATCACCAGCTATTAAACCCTCTCACAAAACCATTACGTTGGCACAGCACGCCAGAAATCACCTCAATACCAGATCAATGTTGGGGAAAAAACACAATTATTCTTTATAATAACAGGATATGTTAATAATAATGTTAACTTACAAACAACTTGAGGTAGTACAGATTATAGGAAATTAGAGAACAGATTTCTACCCTACACCAACACAGGATAATTCTCACATTCACTCACAATAGATTCCCCCTTTTACTTGTGCTCTTATATCACCTCCCTTATTAGTCAGAGATTATGCACATCAATATATGACATTCTCGTCACTTTACAAGGCACAAAAACCCGTTTACTCCTTCATAGGCCACTGAAATATTTTCCACAACTTCAGGAATTTTCCTAGACGTCGTCACTGCGTCACTAAATAGCAATTCCTGTATTTTATCTCCGCAAACCTCACAAAAAATTACCATCATCACCATAGATCACATATAACATCATAACACCATCCCCAAAGACACCAATAACACCACAACACCACCACAACCCCGACTACACGCTGCCCCTGACACAACTCACCAACCAAATTTCAGCGGACAAGAGCTCTTGGTATCACAAAAGACTCACCAACCTAATCCTGGATATCAGGGTTATACCACCACATCACTAATATCCCCACACACCCACTCAATCACCACGCCACACCAAGGTGAGAACGTCGCCCCTTCTCTTTCCTCTCGGGCCTCCGTCGTCCTGAATAATTCTGCTGAGTAAGGTACGAAAGTCAGACATGTATCGTCCCTCGCCCCCCGACATCTTACTTCAAATACACCTTTTCCTTTACATATACGTACATATAAAGAACTTAAATTATGAAGAGAATAATACTACATGATATAAAATGAGTAAATAAGCCTTATACTAACTTATAACTAAGAATAAAGATAAATTTAGAAGGAAAACGGAACTCGGGGGACACTAAGAAAACGTGTTCCTTTTCAGGGTAAACTTGGCCAATAACATGACATCCCTTTCCCAAAAGAGGCACGAGGCACCTTATTAGGATGCCTCACGACTAGATGGGGCGTGAGACAAGGCATCAGTAATTACGTTCTCGCTGCCTCTTACATGATGAATTTCCAGGTCATAATCCTGTAAGACCAGATACCATCTTATCAGCCTTTCATTGGTGTTTTTCATTTTATTTTATAAAGATATGTTTAGAAGGAAACACTGGGGACACTAAGAAAACGTGTTCCTTTTCAGGGTAAACTCGGCCAATAACATGACACTAAGGACGCAGAAAAACAAGTGCCAGTCCGAAAGACCATGTGTTTGCTTTCTGTTGTGTCAGTGCTACCGGACATCACCGTTTGAAGGTCGTTATTGTTTGACACAAAACAACCTCGATGCCTCCGTTGAGTGATGGATGTTCTCCTTATCATCTAGTATCATTCTAAGAAGGCTTGGTTCATAACCAAGATCTTCTCTGAATGGCTAACAAGCTGCTTAGCCAATGAGATCACCTGCTACCAAACGAAGGAATGTTGATTTGCTTGTGACCACAGGTAAAAGCTCACCTGCTCTCTGATAACGCCCCACCCAACATATTCATCTGAACACGAGTTGGTTGCAGACAATGGTGATATTTGGTACCACGGAATATGATGCTGTAGATTCATTTAATTGAGCTGAGGGTTATTGTGTCAATGAAAAGATTATACCAGCAGAGTTTTTTTTTTTGTACAAGGTGATGGTGATCTTTAAGGACAAAGAGAAGAGCCAGGGCCAGCATATGCGAGGCCAGAGAACCAGGGAAAACCTCTGACGTTACACAGTGAAGATTGGAATTCGGAAATGGGCAAATGCTTGGAAAGTAGTCACCATGGAAATCCAAGAAAATGGTAGGGCTCATCTCCTAAAGGGTGATGAGAACAGAGGAGGAGGAGGCAGTAGGCACCTGCCGAAACAATAATTACTCCCAGTGAGGTCTAAAGCACTGGATCAGGGGGGTGCTGTGAACTTATTAAAACCAGCTTTGACATCACAGAACGTTTCCCTTTGTGTCTCACAGCACAAGGGGGCAATCACAGCTTTCCCTCTAAAGACAACTCTCTTTCTCCACACAAAACTACAAGCATCTAATAACACACACACACACTCTTCACTGAAAAATTCAAAATTATCATGGCGACTCCTACACCAGCCTCGGAGTCCCCATCTGGGGAGGGGACCACAAATGTCCCCAGGTCGGACTCCTCTTCTGATAACGAACCTTTAAGTGTCTTGACACCTCCCTCAACGTTTTCTTCATTAACTTCTGCAGCATTCGTGGTCTAAGATCTAAATTTTAATCTGTAGAACACCTCCTCTCCTCTTCTAAACCTCATCTTCTTTTCCTCAATGAAAATCAGATTTCTGAGGCAACTGACAGTAGCCCCTTTTCTGTTCCCTCCTACTTTGTTTATCCTCATTTTCGATCCAAAGCTGGATGTTGCATTTATGTGAGCAATGACTTAATCTGCTCTCGTGCTCATGCCCTTGAATCTTCCAAGTTTTCCACCATCTGGCTACGACTACAGAGTGACTCTCAAACTAAATTTATCTGTGCTGTATACCTCTCACCTAAATCCTCAGACTATAAGAAATTCTTTGACTACTTAACTTCCAAAGTGGAGCACATTCTGACTCTCTTCCCTTTTTCAGAGATCTCCATTCTTGGAGATTTCAATGTTCACCAGCAGCTTTGGCTTTCCTTTCCCTTCACTGACCACCCTGATGAACTAGCCTTCAACTTTGCTATCCTCCACGACCTAGAGGAATTGGTGCAACATCCTATTCGTATTCCTGACTGCCTTGGAGGTACGCCCAACATTCTTGACCATTTCCTGACCTCTAATCCTTCTGCATATGCTGTCACCCTCTCTGTATCTTGTCCTATTGCTCTAATCCCTCTTCAGGATCCCCCCTAAGCGAAGGTGCCTCTGGCGTTTTGCCTCTGCTAGTTGGGGGACCTGATGAGGTATTTTGCTGATTTTCCTTGGAATGACTACTGCTTCCGTGTCAGAGACCCGTCTTTGTGTCCTGAGCGTATAACAGAGGTGATAGTGTCTGGCATGGAGGCGTACATTCCTCACTCTTTTTCTCGACCTAAACTTTCCAAACCTTGGTTTAACAAAGCTTCTCGTGTTAAACCTGATAGAGAGGTGGCCCACAAAAGGTACTTAAGCCTTTCATCACCAGAATCTCATACACTTTATATTTCTGCCCGGAACCATGCCAAGTTCCGGGCTCCAACTAGCCAAAAACTCCTTCATTAATAAAAAGTGTCAAAATTTTCAAGATCTAACTCCCCTCGTGACTTCTGGCATCTAGCCAAAAATATCTCCAACAATTTTGCTTCTTCTTCTTTCCCTCCTTTATTTCAACCAGATGGCACCACTGCTATCACACCTGTCTCTAAAGCTGAACTCTTAGCTCAAACCCTTGCTAAAAACTCTACCTTGGACGATTTAGGGCTTGTTCCTCTCTCTTCACAGTGATGTTTTCCACGCCCTTGCTGGCCTAAACCCTCGGGAAGTTTATAGACCTGACTGGGTCCCTCCTATTGTTCTCCGAAACCGTGCCTCCGTGCTTGCACTTTGCCTAGTCAAATTCTTTCATCTCTGTCTGTCATCATCTACCTTTCTTACTTGCTGGAAGTTTGCCTACATTCAGCCTGTTCCAAAAAAGGGTGATCATTCTAATTCGTCAAACTACCGTCCTATTGTTTCTGCCTATCTAAAGTTTTTTAATATATCCTCAACAGGAAGATTCTTAAACATATACCACTTCACATCCTTCTGTCTGATCGCCAGTATGGGTTCCATCAAGGCCGCTCTAGTGGTGATCTTCTGACTTTCCTTACTGAGTCTTGGTCATCCTCTTTTAGAGATTTTGGTGAAACTTTTGCTGTTGCCTTGGATATATCAAAAGCTTATGATAGAGTCTGGCACAAAACTTTGATTTCCAAACTATGCTCCTATGGCTTCTACCCTTCTCTCTGTAACTTCATCTCAAGTTTCCTTTCTTACTGTTCTATTGCTGCTGTGGTAGACGGTCACTGTTCTTCTCCTAAATCTATTAACAGTGGTGTTCCTCAGGGTTCTGTCCTGTCACCCACTCTCTTCTTATTATTCATCAACGACCTTCTAAACCAAACTTCTTGTCCTATCCACTCCTACACTGATGATACCACCCTGTACTTTTCCACGTCTTTTCATAGACGTCCAACCCTTCAGGAAGTAAACATTTCACGCAGGGAGGCCACAAAATGCCTGACTTCTGATCTTTCTAAAATTTCTGATTGGGGCAGAATTAACTTGGTATTGTTCATTGCCTTAAAAACTTAATTCCTCCATCTATCAACTCGACACAACCTTCCAGACAACTATCCCCTCTTCTTCAATGACACTCAGCTGCCCCCTCTCTTTTACACTGAACATCCTCGGTCTGTCCTTTACTTATAATCTGAAGTGGAAACATCATCTCTAGCTAAAACAGCTTCTATAAAGTTATACGTTCTGAGACATCTCCACCAGTTTTTCTCACCAACCCAGCTGTTAACTCTGTACAAAGGCCTTATCTCTCCATGTATGTAGTATGTTTCACATGTATGGGGGAGGCTCCACTCATACCGATCTTCTAGACAGAGTGGAATCAAAAGCTTTTCGTCTCATCAACTCCTCTCCTCTAACTGACTGTCTTCAGCCTCTCTCTCATCGCCGCAATGTTGCATCTCTAGCTGTCTTCTACCACTGTTTTCATGCTAACTGCTCTTCTGATCTTGCTAACTGCATGCCTCCCCTCCCCCCGCGTCCTCGCTGCACAAGACTTTCTTCTTTCTCTCACCCCTATTCTGTCCACCTCTCGAATACAGGAGTTAACCAGTATTCTCAATCATTCATCCCTTTCTCTTGTAAACTCTGGAATTCTCTGTCAAGACACTTATCCTTCAATTTTGGACCCTTTTATGGGACTGGCATCTCAGTGGGCTTTTTTATTTTTTCATTGGATTTTTTGTTGCCCTTTGCCAGTGTCCCTTCTACATAAAAAAATAAAAAGGACATGACTTTGAAGGATTTGAGATTAATGACTTTCACACTCACATGCGTGAGGCAGGAGAGCAGGTAAACTTAGATGATGTTCGTGAATGCCTTTTTTTTTTTTATGCAAGGCCATTGGTCAAAGGCAAAAAAAAAAAAATGTTATATAAAAAAGATCCACTTAATGCCAGTTTCCATAGAAGGTTCCAATGAGAAAAACGAAATAATATAGGAAAGGTGTCTTCAAACCTCCCTCCTGAAAGAGTTCAAGTCACAGGAAGGGGGAAATATAGAAGCAGATAGGGAGTTTCAAAGCTTAACAGAGAAACGGATGAATGCTTGAGAGTACTGGTTAACTCTTGCATTAGAGAAGTTAACAGCTAGACCATGGGAGGCATGCAGTTAGCAAGATCAGAAGAGCAGTTAGCGAGAAAATAGCGATAGAAGATAGCAAGAAATGCAGAACTGCAGCGATGAGAAAAGGCTGAAGACAGTAATTGAATGCAAAAGTGCTATGGTGGACGAGGCAGTTGTTTTGGCCTGAGCTCCTCATTTTTCCTGCTATGCCTTTTTTTTTTTTTTTATTATGTAGGAGGGGCACCGGCCAAGGGTAACAAAAAAAATAAAAGAAAAAAGCGCTGAGATGCTTGTCCTCGAGTCCGAAGCGGTAGTCAAAAATTGGAGGGTAAGTGACTTGAAACCTCCCTCTTGAACGAATTCAAGTCATAGGAAGGTGGAAGTACAGAAACACGCAGGGAGTTCTAGAATTTACCAGAGAAAGGGATGAATGATTGAAAATACTGGTTAACTCTTGCATTAGAGAGGTGTACAGAATAGGTGTGAGAGAAACAAGAAAGTCTTGTGTAGCGAGGCTGTGGGAGGAGGTGAGGCATGAAGTTAACAAGATCAGAAAAAACAGTTAGCATGAAAATAGCGGTAGAAGACAGCTAGAGATGCAATATTACGGTGATGAGAAAGAGGCTGAAGACAATCAGAGGAGAGGAGTTGATAAGACGAATAGCTTTTAATTCCATCCTATCTAGAAGAGCGTTATCCATGAACATACTCACATACATGGATGGATAAGGCCCCTGTAGGGAATTAGCAACTGAGTGGTGAAGAAAACTGGAGGAGATGTCTCAGAACACATAACTTCATAAAAGCTATTTTTAGCTAGAGATGAGATGTGAAGTTTCCAGTTTAGATTATAAGAAAAAGGACAGAGTGAGGATGCTCAACGTAGAAGAGGGGCACAATTGAGTATCACTGAAGAAGAGGGGATAGTTGTCTGGCAGGTTGTGTCGAGTTGATAGATGGGGAAATTGAGTTTTTGAGACATTGAACAATACCAAGTTTGCTCTGCTCAATCAGAAATCTTAGAGAGATCAGAAGTCAGGCGTTCTCTGGCTTCCCTGCAAGAACTGTTTACTTCCTGAAAGGTTGGACATTTATGAAAAGATATGGAAGAGTCCAGGGTGATATCATCAGTGTATGAGTGGATAGGACAAGAAGTCTGGTTTAGAAGATCATTGATGAATGATAGGAAGAGAGTGGGCGACAGGACAGAACCCTGAGGAACACCACTGTTAATAGATTTAAGAGACTTTCTACCACATCAGCAATAAAACGGTCAGAAAAGAAACTTGAGATGAAGTTACAGAGAGAATGAGCTTAACAGAGAAACGGATGAATGATTGAGAGTACTGGTTAACTCTTGCATTAGAGAGGTGAACAGCTAGGCCATGGGAGGCATGCAATAGGAGCTTTGTGCCAGACTCTATCGAAAGCTTTTGATATGTCAAAGGCAACAACAAAAGTTTCACTTAAATTTCTTAAAGAGGATGACCAAGGCTCAGTAAGGAATGCCAGAAGATCACCAGTAGGGTGACCTTGATAGAACCCGTACTGGCAATTAGATAGAAGGTTGTGAAGTGATAGATGTTTAAGAATTTTCCCGTTGAGGATAGATTAAAAACTTCAGATAGGCAGGAAATTAAAGGACAGTAGTTTGAGGTATTAGAATGGTCACTCTTGTTAGGAACACGCTGAATGTAGGCAAACTTCCAGCAAGAAGGAAAGGTAGATGTTGACAGAGAGAGGTGCAGTTTCAGAGAACAATAGGAGGGACCCAATCAGGTCCATAAACTTCCCGAGTGTTTAGGCCAGTGAGGGCATGGAAAACATCATTGCGAGAAATTTTAATAGGTAGTATGAAATTGTGAGAGGGTGGAAGAGAGGGAGGAACAAGCCCTGAATCATCCTAGATAGAGTCTTTAGCAAAGGTCTGAGCAAAGAGTTCAGCTTCAAAGATAGATGTGATAGCAGTGGTGCCATCTGATTGAAATAAAGGAGGGAAAGAAGAAGCAAAGTTACTGGAGATGTTTTTTGGCTAGGTGCCAGAAGTCACGAGTAGAGTTAGATCTTGTAAAATGTTGACACTTTCTATTAATGAAGGAATTTTTGGCTAGTTGTAGAACAGACTTGGCATGGTTCCGGGCAGAAATATAAAGCACATGAGATTCTGGTGATGGAAGGCTCAAATATCTTTTGTGGGTCTTTTCATCATGTATAGCACGAGAACAGGCTGTTTGGAAAGTTTAGATCGAGAAAAAGAGTGAGGAGTGTATGCATCCATGCCAGAAATATCCCTTCTGTTGTACGCTCTGGACACAGAAACGGGTCTCTGACACAGAAGCAGTAATCATTCCAAGGAAAATCAGTAAAATACTTCCTCAGGTCCCCCCAACTAGCAGTGACAAAGCGCCAGAGGCACCTTCGCTTATGGGGATCCTGAGGAGGGATTGGAGCGATAGGATAAGATACAGATATGAGATTGTGATTGTAGGAGCCCAATGGAGAGGATACAGTAACAGCATAAGCAGAAGGATTAGAAGTTAGGAATAGGTCTAGAATGCTGGGCCTGCCAACTGCCGTCACTTTTTTTGCTGTTCCTGGACTACGGTTTGACTCCTCAACACCTGGTTGGTTATTCCTAAGCATTAACACAACTATAATGCTACTGTAGCATGTGGAGATAGAGGATATGGAAGTCGCGGCCGCGATGGTGGCCGCCATCGAACAGCAAACGATAACCTTTCTACCTCTCCTCCTCATCCTGACAGGAACACTACTGCTAATCCTACTAACTCCAGTATTGAGGATAATTGTGCAACTTGTAACCAAACAGTAGGTGATGACAGTATCGGGTGTGATCACTGCACCACCTGGTTCTGCCCAATTTGACATGTGTTTGGTCTTCCTTATGAGCTGGTCAGGGGATCAGACAATTTGGTGTTGAAGCCGTCGCCTATATTTGCACGGAATGTCGTTCCACTAATTTGACATCAGGCTCTGATAACCTAGCTTTCAAACAGCTACTGCAAACTGTAAAGAAGTTACGCAAAAGAATGCATACTTTGTCAGGTAAGGTAGTGAGTCTGATTATATTAATCACTCACCCCAGCCATCTGCGCTCTACCCAAACCTCACCACTGCTTCCCCAGACTGAGTACTTGATGAAAACACATCTGATCAGGGAAGAAATTAGTGAAATGAACGAAAAACAGAAGAGAGTAGCCTCTCTTATCGCCCAATATATTGATGCCTCAGACAACTCTTTTTAAGCAGCACTTCACCTCAGTTATCTGTCATCTGCTAGGAAACCCTGTAGGTTTCACTGACCTCATACGCATTAACAAGGACAAAAAAAAAAAAAAAAAAAAACTATACAGGTTAAAAGTCCCAACAGTGAAGTCAGGAAATCACTACTTCATGAAGCCAAAAACCTGAAAGGCTCCTGGCTTGATGGGATATTCATCAGCAGAGACCTAACCTATGCCTAGCGACAAGACTTGGCTCGTTGCTGAAAGGCGCGTGTTAACAGTGTACCCCAAGACCAGCAGGGCTTGTACTCATGGTAATGGGACTACCCCTGACTCTGGGGCAGGGCCTGCCAGACACACTGGTCGCAGCCCTGTCCCTCAAACTGGGGCTGAGCCCTCTCTTATCCTGAAAGCAATGCTGCCCAAGGCGCACGTGCAAGGACCCCGAGTCACAGGGACACTCCTAATTAAAAAAAAAAAAAAAAAAAATAGTTTAATCAATAAGGTTAATGAAGTAACTGATCTCATGCATGACTGTGATATAGACATTATGGCAATTACCGAATCCTGGCTTTTCTCAAGTATTCCTAACTCTTTTATATCAGTGCAAGGCTATCATCCGTTATGTAAGCAGTTTGCATTTCTCAGGAGCCGACTATAAACGAAACTTAAAGTATGCCTTACTTATTTACCAATATATTTTGTAGTGGGTAATAAGTGTAGACAGATTCACTTACTCTTAAGGCCCACACAGGAGAGATTAGTCCCCCTAAATATAATTTAGAAAATGTATTGGGTGCATGAAAGAAAATGAGAGGGAGTAGGGGTAAAGGTGAAGAAAGGGGCTCTCTCCAAGGGTGAGAAAGAGATAAGGATAGTTCAGTGAAACGTCATCAACTCAGCCATGACGCCATGCTCTCTATGACGTCAGGGTGGTGATGCACGCTGGAAATCCTCGCCCTCAAGAATCAAATAAAAAAAATCCTCCCGATTCTTGCTTTTTTTTTTTTTTTTTTTATTTACACTTCATAGCAAGTGCTGTCTTCTCTTAAAGAGTTAATAGTTGTACTGTTTTAATTTCATATGGTATTAATATTAAATAAGAATATAAAACATTGTACTACCGGAGAGGTTGGTAGATGCCAAAACTAGAACCTAGTAATTATTGATATAGTCACAAACGTAGAAACATTAAATCACTGACTGACTTTTTACTCTCACCCATTATTTTCCTCACATCTAATATGCCTATTGATCTATTTATTTTTTCTTCTCGTGCCATTACACTTCTTCCATACCTTTTTCAGTTCCAAATAACTGTCAAACTATCAACTCTGTGTTAGTCCTCAATAATTATAATAACAATTCAAACACAGGTGTGACCTGTTTTTACTTCTATAAAAGAACAACTCTTCCAGGTCAACGCTAAGAATATACTGTAGCACTGTATATTCGGTATTGTACTGTGCAGGCATTCTACTACCTAAAAAAGTCATTTATCAGTTTTTAATCTTTTTATTTTTTTTATTTCTCTGTTTAGGATACTGTTTTTACTTTCTCTATACTTCATCTGCTTGCTCTCCACTGTTCCCGCTTTGTGGACTCTACTTCATTTACTGAGGACGATTTTTTCGCGATTTGAGCGAAAAAGAGGTGTTTGGGGACTTTGTCTCCACACTGCTGCCGATTGCAACCGTCTCGTGGGTCTCCCGCTTGGTGAGAGCCTGCCCTTTTACAGTCTTTTTTTTTTTTTTTTTTTTTTTTCTCTTCTGCTGTATTTTTTTTTTTTTTTTTTTTCCTGCCCGATAGAGAGCCCCTGAAGCGTGGTACGAAGCCGAACCTGCTCGGTACCTTGGTGCAGACCTTGGTCACTTGCGGGGCCCTTAAGTGGGGTGGTTATAGAAAACCACAGGGGTCAGGCAAAGATTGGTAGGGCTAAGGATAGGCAAGAGCCCTCACAGGGCCAGTGTAGCTAATGCCCTATGACAGCTTTTAGAAGCCGAGGGTACGCTATTGGTTGCACTGTAGGTAGGCTTCTTCCATTCCTCTAATTTTGTTGTACTTTTTTTTTTTTTTTATACATGTAGGCTTTTATGTCTCAGCCAAAAACTTCAACGAATTAGTCTCTATCAGGTACTGTTGTTATACAGTCAAGGCCGGACACTAAGCCCAAGTCCACAAACAAATACATAATAAAGTAAAATAAAAATTAAACATATTCCCTCATATTCATCACCAGTCTTTCCTAGTCTTCCTCGAGCCTAAACTTTCTCCTGACTTTACCTTAAGCTTTAAAGTTCCAAAAAGGAATCGACACCTCCAAGCAAAACACAAAATTAATCAAGATGACCTGAGTAAAAAATTAATAAAGAGCATGAACCCTGAGGACATGACGAAGAAGACCAAACTGTTGGAAACCTTATGTATGAAGCAAGGCTACTTCACAAAAAATCTTCACTACCATGAACGGATTCGCCATCATACTGGTAAACGACGAAAATGCAGCTAAGATCTTCGCTGATGAAATGAAAAAAAAATAAATAAATAAAAATCAGATATTGGTGACCTTGAAGATCACTCGAGGGGATCCCAGAGGCTGGCTATGTCTACCTGAATGAGTTACCAGTTATGTAATGCTGGGTGATTTATTCATTTATATACACCATTGTCTAATATTTTCCAGTCATGCTCTCTATCACACTTTGCCACACACGCTGCTGACTAGAGATGCCTGTTCACTTTTACAGGCAGTGTGTGTGTTCTTTGAGGAGCTGCACTTCATTGTCTAGTATGATGTTCTCCACAGTCTCTCTCTCTCTCTCTCTCTCTCTATCTCTCTCTCCAGGCAAGATCGAGATACGATCATGTTTATGATGCTAGTTGGGCATGATGTGTGTGTGTGTGTGTGTGTGTGTGGTATCTAAGGAAATGCATTCCATTTTTCCCTCTCTCTCATTCGCTGGCAACTCGCACTGGCAACAGAAGGCCACACTGCTGCGGGTTATTTTTACAATGGCATGGAAACACCAGTCTCCAGAAACATTACAAACATCTCCACTTAGGCAAAGCCATTCCGCCTCCCCCTCCCCGTTGCTGCAGTTTCAATCACACCCGCGGGGATGGGGGAGATTAATATTATCACTAACAGCCAAGGGGGAATTTAGAAATATGGCAGAAGACACCTTCGCTTTTTTTTGTTTTTTTTTGGAAACAATGCAATAATTTATCTGTTTTTCTAGAAGCAAATAAATTTTTAATAGTGATAAAGTGAAAAATGGTGAAAAACATTTCAGACCGCCTAAATTGATATGTTTGTAATATTTCTGGAGACATTTGGCGGCGGTGCAGCCTCCCGCAGCTGATATGAGTTGCCAGAAAGAGAGAGAGAGAATGGTATGCATTTCCTTACAACACACACACACACACTATGCCCATCTAGCAACGTCAACGTGATCATATCTCGATCTTGCCTGGAAAGAGAGAGAGAGAGAGAGAGAGAGAGAGAGAGAGAGAGAGAGAGAGACTATGGGAAATATCATACCAGGCAACGGTGTGCAGCTCCTCAAAGAACACACACAGTACGTGTTCGCACACTCAAAGTTCGCACGTTCGGCTCACAACTGAGAAGGCCCGGTGTAACAGTCTGTTTTTCCCCCTGTCCGAATTTCCCCCTGGGGGAAATATGGCCCAGGATATATATCCCCCTGGAGAATTTCGTCCCAGGATAATATTCTCCCCCCTGGGCCAAGATTCCCCCAACTCCAGTCCTGTTATAAGAGTATGGCTTTGGCGACGTGTAGCAATGACTGCCTGCCACACAGGATAATTATCACCACGACAAAACTACCATCACTTGGGCTGTTGACAATCACACTCTTTTTATCTGTTTTCCTTGTAGTCATGGCACCAACG